>NW_007378142.1:17001-149721 GCF_000475195.1 Diaphorina citri
TTTCAACCTTGGTTTTTATCCACCCTGATAACTGGCTGACGCACTTGTTCCATTTTGCACTTAGTGTTGAGGCTATTCTTTTCAGGAAGGATGTGAACTCAAGATGTAACGCACCATCAACCGAACAAATAAGTGGAGAAAAAGAGCCCCGAATATCTTCAACCGCCTTGTCATATTTAGTATGTTTCTCCTTGGCATGAGCTTTAGAAGTAGTTGTCCACTCTTGGGATTCGTAGGAAGGAGCGTCAGCGTTGATTACGCGATTATCAAAAAACGCAGCCTTTCCAGATTCCCAAATACCATTGACTTTGATATCAGTTATCAAAGCACCTCCATTAGGACCAGCTTCACGAACAACTGGTTCGATAGTCACACCATTATAGGCGAGGCCAGCTAATGCAGCACACTCATCACGCAAATAGTCATGACCAAACTTGACTAGACCACCTTTTTTGCAGTCCAAAGCGTGGTTGAGATTCATCTCTTGGCCACATCCATCGCAATTAGCGGGAAGGCCTTGCAATTCATTGCCATAACGCATTGCTAAAGCATCACGAAACTGTGTTGGGGACAAATCAAAGTGATCATTTGATATTGGTATCACTGTGAGCCATTGAGAGCAATTGTTACTGGTGATTCGTTCCAATTTTCTTTTCTTCTTTCGTGGTAATTGAGATATCAATCTTTTACTCAATTCTTCTTGTTGGATTCTCTTAAGTGCTTTTTGTACTTTTAGTTTTCCTTGGACCCACATGTTGTGTTGTTGTACATCAAGAGGTTCACCAGTTTTGATTGAATGTACTATTTTTGAATTACAGGACACAGAAACTTCATAAGAAGTTTCAGCAGCCTTCATTGGATCATTAATACCCAAGCCACCAAGACGTGCTGGAAGATGTATGAGTTCTTTTTCAATATCATTTATCTCTCGTCCAAACAATGAAGGTAGGAAGCAAGAATGCAACACATCTTTCAATGGCATGTACTCATCATTACACCCATCTACAACTCGCTGGATAAAGGACCATTCAAACTGCAGTGATTTAGTCAGGACTGTGAGAGTGTCAGGACTGCAGTGATTTAGTGCTTTATTATTTAAAATATTGTTAATTACCCGACATCTTGACAGTACACGTAATATTTACTGAAGCTGACCTTGCGTGATTTACGTTTCATTTCCAGAAATTTAACTAACAATAAAAATACTGGGTGTCATTGAAATACACTACTTACATCAACTACTATTTCTGTCTTAATATTGAGACTTCTAATGGATATTTAATTTCAAAGCGTGAAAAATTAATAATATTGAAAGAAGTATAGCTGTGTTGTTCTCATTTACCTTTATATTTGCAATAGGAAGCAAGTATCTATTAATCGTGGTAATGTTATATTCAAATCAATTTCCTGTATTATTTCCAATGTACTTTTTTGAATGAAAAGTAATGAGATCCCAGACTATTTCAAATGAATTGCACCATTATATCCATGGGCCTAAGAAATCAAAAACATTGATGATTATGTAGCTCAGCCTTCTGTATATTTTTAATCGGTGACATAGATTCTATGCCAACCACTCATTATAACTATGTATTTACAAAATAAAGTATGTTGGTAGCCATAATATTAACATACTCCAAAAATGATCATAAAACAGTCAGCTACCAACCTGCAGTAAAAAAAAATCCTCTTTCTTCCTCTGATTGCCTGTACAATACGTCTTTTCAATTTGGCAACGGAGGATTTGAAATGATTAATTTTAAGCCTCACCATCTCCATAAAACAGGGCACGTGCACTATTTGTTAAAAAATATTAATGAAGCCTGCGTATCTCAATGCAGCTTGAAACTTGAGAGTTGCAGAGAAACTACATTTTGTAACAATACAAAATGAGAAATGAGTCAAATGAGTTCATGAATATTTGGTACACATTTCTCTCCGTTCAATTGTGATAGTTGCTGATTTCAGAGTCGTTAATCTTTAGGGGAAAATTATTCACACATGTCAGATTTGGCAAGTTTTTTGTGAAGATTTGATGTTTTGAAGATCTTGTTGCATAATGAATTGACATCAGGAAGTGTTGGGATCATTAGGTCGGATTAATTGTACAGTGAAATGATTGCAGTTAGTAGGAACTCATAAGGAAGCTGTGTAACAAATATGCTAAACCTATACTCAATAATTAAACCCATCTCTGAACTTTTGAATATTTTTTCCCCTTTCCCCTTTCTTGCTTACACTCTTGCATTGTATTTTTCTATTTCAATCTCTATCATCATTAGGTCCATTCTCATTTCCATCTCACGTCGACTTCCAAATTGGAAACAGGTTAAGCATTCATCCTATTTTCATTCTAAGTATTATTGATGTACCTATTTCCTCCATGGTTTCAAATAGTTTCGCGCTAATATAATTGCTATGAACAATATAGATTTCATAGTCATGTAGGAACTATGAACAATATTGATAGTCGTGTCGATAGCAAAGTAATAAATCATAATGGTTCCAGTGTGGACGGAAGTTGTGTTAATTAAAGCATGAACTGAGAATTGATATCGATATGGAGCTCTGATTTATTACCATGGACCAATGAATCACGTGCTGCTACTGTCTTCAATGATATTCTCAGAAATCATACACAAAAACCATTATAACAAAGACAACTAGACGTATTCGTTTTGTAATTAATAATTCACAATATGAATCGTGAACATTGAAAGTAATGAAGTCTTTGAAATCACCTGTCAGAGGTCTTACACAATCTAGTTACCTGGAACTACTTGCAAGTTTTATATTGCTCTCGGTTAATTTCTTTAAAAACATAATTACTATTTATTAGTTCTTTTACTAGGTAGAAAATTATTCACATGTCAGATTTGGCAAGTTTTTTGTGAGGATTTGATGTTTTGAAGATCTTGTTGCATAATGAATTGACATCAGGAAGTGTTGGGTCGGATTAATTGTACAGTGAAATGATTGCAGTTAGCAGTTAGTAGGAACTCATAAGGAAGCTGTGTAACAAATATGCTAAACCTATCCTCAATATTGATAGTGCTAATAACTAATAACATTTCTAACATATGTACCTATACCTACTACTAACTAATATAAGTGCTATGAACAATATAGATTTCATAGTCATGTAGGAACTATGAACAATATTGATAGTCATGTCGGTAGCAAAGTAATAAATCATAATGGTTTCCGTGTGGACGGAAGTTGTGTTAATTAAAGCATGAACTGAGAATTGATATCGATATGGAACTCTGATTTATTACCATGGACCAATGAATCACGTGCTGCTGTCTTCAATGATATTCTCAGAAATCATACACAAAAACCATTATAACAAAGACAGTAGACGTATTCGTTGTGTAATTAATAATTCACAATATGAATCGTGAACATTGAAAGTAATGAAGTCTTTGGAATCACCTGTCAGAGGTCTTACACAATCTTGTTACCTGGAACTACTTGCAAGTTTTATATTGCTCTCGGTTAATTTCTTTAAAAACATAATTACTATTTATTAGTTCTTTTACTAGGTATCACTTTGAATTTTACCATGGATTGAGATTTCTAAAGTTGGTTCTTGGTAAGTTTTATTGTTTTAAATTCCTTCATCAAGTATTTTAATTCCTTCAAGTTTTTTCGTCTGATAGCTACAGGTAAGTAATGAATTAATGATATACATCATAATTCTTGACGTGTTATACCAGAACAGAACCGTAGATAATACATAGAATCTGAAAACAAATAAAACTAAAATAGGTACTTGTACTTATGTATCCTAATCTAACATTATCATTTTGTTCTCTGCATTAATCTGATGATGTGATGACATAAGGCAGGTAATTCATGATAGCTGATTTGTCTACAATCTCATTTTAGACATATCTAGATGGTTAGCATATATTAGGACTCATTTTCATCCTAAACTGGCACATATCACGTTTGAGATGATTGCCAACTATTGGAAGAAAAAATTATTCCGATGCCCAACCATTAATTAAATTTAAATTACCCACATCACTAGCTTCATTATAAATTTTGATGTTGTCCTAGGTTAGTGATGTCACACTGTTCATTCACCTTACGTTCTCTCATATAGGAATAGTTTTCCAACGTGAAAACATACAAGTTGAATATAATATGATTAATAAGGGACACGGTGCAATGGATTTAATTATAACACAATAGAACCCTGCCAAACGCACATTCTCAACGTTAGATAGACAATATGTAGATAAATATAAAACGTTAGATATATGAAGATAAACATTAATAAAATTATCAGATAGATATGTAAGACAAAAAGAAATATGTATTCCTATACTGATATTTTCATTGTTAAAATTGTACACCTATGTCATATAATGTGCCAAATTATTACACTGTCTGTATGACAGTCTCACATATTGCTGTAATTATTCATTAAAAAACAAATGTAAGAGTCTGCATAAAGATTCATTTTGTATTTTGAAAATGGTTTCATGGATATGATGGAAATGCCATCTCCTCAGATTAAATTTGTCTGTAGTGCATGTACATCTAGGTACATCTGGGTATGTATGAGAGACAGCATGATGGAATATTTTTGAGCTGACAAGTGCTAAAACTGTGACATATTCGAATTTTTACTCTGTTTTTATCTTTATTATTTTGACCATAGTCCATACCCATTAATTTTTCCTTTATAATCGTCACGTAAGTGTTGATCCTATTGATATTCGTATTTATCGTAGATAGAAGCCGAAAGATAATCCGCAGATACGAACAGGTAATTTGTACACTTGTTATTCTTGTTAAGTTGAAAATTTTAGATGAATTTCAAATAGTCAGTGCGGTCAGTACAGACATCCAATGTACAAGGATTTTAATAACAGAGACCCACTAATAAATTCAAGAAATATGTACCTTACATACTTAATTCAGAAATAATTGGGTGCATAGTCCATACCCATTAATTTTTCCTTTATAATCGTCACGTAAGTGTTGATCCTATTGATATTCGTATTTTCGTAGATAGAAGCCGAAAGATAATCCGCACATACGAACAGGTAATTTGTACACTTGTTATTCTTGTTAAGTTTAAAATTTTAGATGAATTTCAAATAGTCTGTGCGGTCAGTACAGACATCCAAGGACCAATGTACAAGGATTTTAATAACAGAGACCCACTAATAAATTCAAGAAATATGTACCTTACATACTTAATTCAGAAATAATTGGGTGTAATAAATATCACAATTTTATAATTTTGTACTGGCCATTTATGATTTTAATTTCGAAAATATTAATAAAATGATATCGATAAGATCATTAAAATTGAAACTCTCATCGGAAATATTTCAACTTTATTTTTTCGCTTGAAAATTTTGAACTGCCTCAATTAAGATCAAAAAATAACAAATAAGTCTTCAATTATTTATCTTCGTACAGGTAATATCACATAGCAATCCTAAAGTTATTACTTGTCCGCGTTATTTCTTTACAATCAGGCCAATCAGCGTCTATAAAAGACACATTAAAAGCAATAACTTTAAACATTAAAAGTGAAATATAAAATATAAAAAACCTAGATTGTCCAGATTTGTATGAAACATTCAGAAATCCAAAACAAGACCAAGACGAACTGGAGAGATTAAACATCGATAATGAAGAAATGAATAATGTAAGTAACGAAGGCAGAAGAGAAGAAGTAGACAAAGTAGAGGATAGACTGTAAGACCTCCAAGGCACAATGAAGGCAAGGAATAAGAACTAAGGTGGGTGTGGTAAAGCAATCATAACTCTCTCAACATCTCATAATACATTTCATAAGCTGAGAGGAATATGATTTCATATCTCAAGGCGTCATGCGTCGTTTAATTTCATATTTTATAACGATAATAACAAAATGGCGTCGCCTCATATCATAACCAATCCCTCTTCATAACTCATAATACTTCATAATTTATTTTCAAAATGGAGACTTGCCAAGAGTTTATTATAAAATATTTTGTTTGAAAAAAAAATATGTAAATTTTCAGGTCCATATTTCAAACTTACTAATGGTGTTCAAAATGTGGATGGATTTATTCATGTGTCAACTTGATATTCTTGTCGTAGCTACTTAATACTTGGTTGATTTATTTTTATTTTTTAAAACTTTGAGGCGGAAGAATTGCCTACATATATAACATTAATAAAATTATTACATAGATATGTAGACGAAAAGAAATATGTATTCCTATACTGATATTTTCATTGTTAAAATTGTACACCTATGTCATACAATGTGCCAAATTATTACACTGTCTGTATGACAGACTCACATATTGCTGTAATTATTCATTAAAAAACAAATGTAAGAGTCTGCATAAAGATTCATTTTGTATTTTGAAAATGGTTTCATGGATATGATGGAAATGCCATCTCCTCAGATTAAATTTGTCTGTAGTGCATGTACATCTAGGTACATCTGGGTATGTATGAGAGACAGCATGATGGAATATTTTTGAGCTGACAAGTGCTAAAACTGTGACATATTCGAATTTTCACTCTGTCTTTATCTTTATTACTTTGACCATAGTCCATACCCATTAATTTTTCCTTTATAATCGTCACGTAAGTGTTGATCCTATTGATATTCGTATTTATCGTAGATAGAAGCCGAAAGATAATCCGCAGATACGAACAGGTAATTTGTACACTTGTTATTCTTGTTAAGTTGAAAATTTTAGATGAATTTCAAATAGTCAGTGCGGTCAGTACAGACATCCAATGTACAAGGATTTTAATAACAGAGACCCACTAATAAATTCAAGAAATATGTACCTTACATACTTAATTCAGAAATAATTGGGTGTAATAAATATCACAATTTTATAATTTTGTACTGGCCATTTATGATTTTAATTTCGAAAATATTAATAAAATGATATCGATAAGATCATTAAAATTGAAACTCTCATCGGAAATATTTCAACTTTATTTTTTCGCTTGAAAATTTTGAACTGCCTCAATTAAGATCAAAAAATAACAAATAAGTCTTCAATTATTTATCTTCGTACAGGTAATATCACATAGCAATCCTAAAGTTATTACTTGTCCGCGTTATTTCTTTACAATCAGGCCAATCAGCGTCTATAAAAGACACATTAAAAGCAATAACTTTAAACATTAAAAGTGAAATATAAAATATAAAAAACCTAGATTGTCCAGATTTGTATGAAACATTCAGAAATCCAAAACAAGGTTATTTCCAATGTACTTTTTTAAATCAAAAGTAATGAGATCCCAGACTATTTCAAATGAATTGCACCATTATATCCATGGGCCTAAGAAATCAAAAATATTGGTGACTATGTAGCTCAGCCCTCTGTATATTTTCAATCGGTGACATAGATTCTATGCCAACCACTCATTATAACTATGTATTTACAAAATAAAGTATGTAGTACTCCAAAAATGCTCCAAAAATGTCCAAAATTAATCATAAAACAGTCAGCTACCAACCTGCAGTCAACAAAATTCCTCTTTCTTCCTCTTTTTTCCTCTGATTGCTTGTACAATATGTCTTTTCAATTTGGCCTCGCCAGCCTAGTTAGCTTAGTTGGTAGTGCGTCTGCCTTGTAAGCGCTAGGCTGCGGGTTCGATTCCCGCCCGGGGCGGATTTTATAACCAAGATTGTCTAGATTTGTATGAAACATTCAGAAATTCAAAACAAGACCAAGACGAACTGGAGAGATTAAACATCGATAATGAAGAAATGAATAATGTAAGTAACGAAGGCAGAAGAAGTAGACAAAGTAGAGGATAGACTGTAAGACCTCCAAGGCACAATGAAGGCAAGGAATAAGAACTAAGGTGGGTGTGGTAAAATAATTATCAAAAACCCTTCTCCTGAAAAGAGAAAAGTATTCACAAGCTAGATAGAAAGAAATAACATTTCATTATTTTAAGTCACGAAAAAAGGAAAGTTTGTACTCTGCACGGGGAAATCTCTTTTCTCATTTTCATCAGTGCTAATGTTGCTTTGAGGGTATTTCACAGGAGCTCCTCTTTTCGTTTTCCCGCATTGGTCACTCGTTAAAGTTTCAAGCCACCAACTTTAACTAGCTTACGTAATAGACAACGATGTAATATTAAATCTTCAAATTTTTTCACCTTGAAAATAAATTTGAAAAAAGAAAAAAAAATCGTTGCTATCCAAAAAAGATATACCTGCGAAAGTAAAGCAAATCCTTATGAGAAAGGAAAGTAGAATTTTGATGAATGGTGAAACATAATAAGAGAGAGAAAATGATATTGGGAGGAAAATGGAAAAGAAAGAAAACGGTATAAAATGGGGTGGCAGATCGATAGCAAAAAGCTCCACTGACATAAAATTCTTTCAAAATGCCAACTATGTCAAAAAAGGAAATAAAAACAAGAGAGATGAGGGGAAAAAAAGGAAAGTTTGTACTCTGCACGGGGAAATCTCTTTTCTCATTTTCATCAGTGCTAATGTTGCTTTGAAGGTATTTCACAGGAGCTCCTATTTTCGTTTTCCCGCATTGGTCACTCGTTAAAATTTCAAGCCACCAACTTTAACTAGCTTACGTAATAGACAACGATGTAATATTAAATCTTCAATTTTTTTTCACCTTGAAAATAAATTTGTACAAATCTTGAACAGATGGTCTTTCGATACGTAAACACACATTCTTCGTAATCGTTTCGTCCAGTGCGTGATAGGAAACACGGTCAAATCATAAAATATGTTCGAGTTTCAAGATAATTATCAAAAACCCTTCTCCTGAAAAGAGAAAAGTATTCACAACCTAGATAGAAAGAAATAACATTTCATTATTTTAAGTCACTCAAGTATAGTTGGAGTAGCAGGTGGATAATGGGTGCTGGTATATTCTCTTCACACGTCTTGGCTATCAAGTTCAGATCTTGTAGATATGAACTGAAGCGGTGTAATCACCCGATTCATTAATTGCCATAATTGCCCTATCCTTTGTTTCCAGTTTCTTGGGTTCTTTTTTCAATCATATTGATCGATTCTCACGATAATGCATGTTAGAAAACCGTTCGTTGTCAGATGGTTACTTTGTTTCTAAATAAAGTAGATGTCAGTCAATTTCTGTATGAAAGATATTTTCTTTCTCAAATTGTTCAATTACATTGGAGCAATGAAATATCACGATTTCTTGCTTACGGATCGTTTTCGAAAGAACGATTAGAAATGTACAAAACTCCGTAATTCTTTCTTGACTTAAAAGGCCATTGTGAAAAGGATCGACCAATTAAATCATTGCACAAAAGACTCTGATATTCCTGTAACCTATCTTGGTGGTAATGGTTAAATTACTAGGTTAGGGTATTGCCAGTGTAGTGTAGAATTGTAGATGATTGAGAATCCATAGACAATTCAATGCAGTCATATTTCACAAGTCTCAATCATTATTGACAAAAGAAAAATACCCAGACAGTGTAATTGACTCTGCAATTCTGCATAATACTTTGTGTTTTTGATCGAAAATTCGAACTGCTCGTAGGTATGTCTATTCTCTGCAGAGCAAAAACGTCAATTGCTCATTGTTGTTTTTCAGATCAATATTGTTATTTAGGGTTCATGCCCTCAATTCTTTTGACTAACATTGAGTTGAAACAAGTAGTGCTTATTAAGTTGATGAATGTTGATTGATATGATTGTTTTCTTGTTTGTTACAGGCGGAGAATCTGTATCAGGAGATTCTGACGAAGACATGTGCAGTACAGAAGAAAACACGTCCGACCACAGAATAGAAGAAGAACTCACTTCATATAGGAATAGTTTTCCAACGTGAAAACATACAAGTTGAATATAATATGATTAATAAGGGGCACGGTGCGATGGATTTAATTATAACACAATAGAATCTTGCCAAACGCACATTCTCAACGTTAGATAGACAGTATGTAGATAAATATAAAACGTTAGATATATGAAGATAAACATTAATAAAATTACCAGATAGATATATGTAAGACAAGAAGAAATAATTATGTATTCCTTTACTGATATTTTCATTGTTAAAATTATACCTCTATGTCATATAATGTGCCAAATTATTACACTGTCTGTATGACAGTCTCACATATTGCTGTAATTATTCATTAAAAAGCAAATGTAAGCAAAGATTCATTTTGTATTTTGAAAATGGTTTCATGGATATGATGAAAAGGCCATCTCCTCAGATTAAATTTGTCTGTAGTGCATGTGCATCTACATAGGTACATCTGGGTATGTATGAGAAACAGCATGATAGAATATTTTTGAGCTGACAAGTGCTAAAACTGTGACATATTCGAATTTTCACTCTGTCTTTATCTTTATTACTTTGACCATAGTCCATGAACTCACTTGTAGATTTTGTCAAGAAATATTTCCCAACTTTAGCGAATTATTAGAACACAAGAAAGACTGTGCAAGTAGAAATAGAGTAGTATTTGATCAAAACTCAGCACCCTCGGAGGGAGAAATAGAAGAGGATGAAGAGGAAGAGCCAGAGGAGAGTGAAGATTGTGGAAAGAGAAAAGAAGAAGTGAGAAGACAGAAACAAGATGCAGAGAATAATAACAGCGTGGACGATGGAGAAACAGAGGGAGAAGAAGGGGAGATTCCATTGCCTTACCCCTTCCCATTGCCTGCAGCAGCAGCTCCCGGACATGTAACACTAGAAGCCTTACAAAACACTAAAGTTGCAGTTGCACAATTCGCAGCTACAGCTTTAGCTAATGGTACGGACAATCCAGCAGCATTGCAAGAACTAGCTGTTCTTCAGTCAACGCTGTACACCTTGCAGCATCAACAAATCCTTCAGTTGAATTTGATTCAACAACTACAAGATCAGTTGCAAATCAACCGTCCACCTGGTGAACTTTCAGCGACTGGTTCACCTCCACCTCCAGTTCTGCCTCTGCCTCTTAGTCTCAATGTGACGCCCCCAGTCACATCAACCCCAGCACCCTTGAGCCCACCTCCTATTATGTCACCCAGTATCACCACGAGTATAGCAGCGACTACAACTGCCTCACCAACAACAACTTCTAGTACCATTCCCCCAAAGCCAAGCCGTTCACCTACGCCAATAAAACAAGAGCCCCTACCACAGTCGGTCACTCCTCCAGCCTCTCAATCCATTCCTGCTACCAACTCTCAACCCCAAACTGTTCCTATCCCCCCTCGTCCTCAGCTACCCACCTGTACCCCACCACCACCCCCTCCTCCTACCACTTGTTCTACTTCTTCACTACCGCATTGCTCGATCTCTTCGTCATTTGCTTCTTCAATTATTACAAATCTAGATCCTTCGTCACCTAACGAACCCAACACGTTAGAAATGTTACAACGCAGAGCTCAAGAGGTTCTCGACAATGCCAGTCAAGGACTCTTAGCAAACAATTTAGCCGATGAATTAGCATTTAGAAAAAATGGGGGTAAAGGAAGTTTATCACCTTACGATTCAAAGTCAGGACGCAATGAACCATTTTTCAAACACCGGTGTCGATACTGTGGGAAAGTTTTCGGTAGTGATTCAGCCCTTCAAATTCACATCAGGTCGCATACAGGTGAGCGTCCTTTCAAATGTAATGTCTGTGGAAGTCGATTTACTACCAAAGGCAATCTAAAAGTACATTTCCAACGTCATACGTCCAAGTTCCCTCATATCAAAATGAATCCTCATCCTGTACCAGAACATCTGGATAAATATCATCCTCCGCTCCTTGCCCAGATTAACTCTCAACCTCCTCATCACCCACATCCTCCCTATCCCACTAGTCCTCCCTATACATCTCCCAGCTTGCCTGTGTTCCGACCTTCCCAGCATGAACTAGTATTACCTCCTCATCACCCGCCACTGCATAGACCTCACGAGCCACTTATTAAACCATTGTTGCCCATGCCTTTGTTCGGTCCTCGAGAACGAGAAGATCAAGATATGCCAGAAAATCTTAGCAAGCCGGTATCCTCCATACATTCCTCTCCTCCTCCTTCCTCTGATCTCAGTGATAAGTGCAAAAGAGAGTCCATAGATGAAGAACCATTGAATATGTCGGAAGCCAGTGGTTCTGTCACCAATGAGAACATGTCCAGACTCAGTCCCAAAACTGAACCTGATGTGGATGGTGATTCGGAACATGAACAAGAACAAGACAGATATCCGAGCCCACCTCCCTATGACGGCTGCAGTGTTTCCAGTAAATACAGCACCGAGGATATGATGATAGGAGATGAAGACAGTGGGGACGAGAGCTTGACAGATCAACCAGAAAATCTTTCTAATAAAAGTACGTCACAAAGTCAATATAGCTTTGAAAACCATCATGGTCTTCAAAATATTCCTAGTAATAACAACAATAATTTAAGTAAAGTCCCGGGTCCAAATATTTATGTTAGTCCTTCAGGGATGGCAGATCACTTTTGGGAGGATTTCATAGAAATTAAAAAGACTTGTGCAACTAGAAAATTACTTGATAGGGCCGAAAACAAAGTCACTGAGCCAAATCAATGTGTCGTATGTAGGAGAGTTCTATCTTGTAAGAGTGCTCTTCAAATGCACTACAGAACACACACGGGCGAGCGTCCTTTTATTTGTAAGATTTGCTCCCGATCTTTTACAACGAAAGGGAACTTGAAGACGCACATGACTGTTCATAAAATCAAACCTCCTATGCGTGTTTCACATCAATGCCCTGTTTGTCACAAACGATTCACCAGTGGATTAGTATTACAACAACATGTGCGTCTTCACACTGGGGAGCCCACAGACTTGACGCCAGCTCAAATCAAAGCTGCTGAAATACAAGACTCTTCATCTCAACATTATTTTCGTTCTCATATAGGGCCTGATGACTCCAGCAACAGTCCCCACCAAGTACCATCCTTTTCAACTTCATTGGCGGCGTTGGAAAATCAAGTACGCACCATGTCCACTACTCCACCACCTCCAGTTCCTATCAATGGTACATCTAGTCCATATTCAATGACCCCCTCACCTCCTTCCTCACAAACTCCTGTTCATCTTACTATCCCTCGTCCTATAGCTTCTAGTTCAAGTCCTGATTCCTCTTCACTTGGTGCGTTAGATTTGACACCGCGTTCAGGGTCTGGTATGTTCTCTGGGATCGGGCTTGTGACGTCAGTCAACTCCCCAATTTCTCAATATTCGCCTTTGGGATTAGCGGTCGGACCCGCAGGTAGGCGCTATGCAGTTGACGGCAATGTTTTCTCCTCACAATTTCCTTTTCCTTTAAATCCTAAAGGCTCTTGTGGTAGATGAAGTCCTAGGCATTGGGGGGATAATAACCCACGTTAGTATTTTTTATTTTTATTTAAGTTTTCACCTTTATTTGATTTTTGCTTGTTTCACCTCTGTCATCCAGCATGCTGTTACCAAGAGTTCATCATGGATACCACAAGAGTCACTCCTTTGCTTGATTGTTGTTGTTTTATTATGTTTTACTTTCAATGTTGATATTTATTATTTATTTTCTTTCTCACTGCGTTAGTCCGACCTGCACTGCATGTTATACCTACCCTACCCAGTAGAACTGCATATTTCATTTTTCTTTTTCCGTCCTGGCACATGTTATGATAGCATGTTTAGCATTGTAAAGCAATCATTGACATTTGCATATGATTTTATATTTAGCGTCCTCATGTCATTGTAGATATCTCTCATACGCTCACTCCATTACTTTTTCATTTCATTTTAGTTTTGCTTTATTTTTGTCACATGTAATTATTTTAGTTGCACATTCTTTTGTTTTATGTACCTATTAGAGGTCCTATTAGGAATGCCTATTAAATGTAGACACATTGTTGATTCTAATATGTCGTCAATAGGAAAATGATAATAGGAGTACGTACGTTAAATTCCCCGGATGGATCTTATTTTTGTTCTCAATAAATATTTTGAATTGGAATGCCTATTAAATGTAGACACATTGTTGATTCTAATATGTCGTCGTCAATAGGAAAATGATAATAGGAGTACGTACGTTAAATTCCCCGGATGGATCTTATTTTTGTTCTCAATAAATATTTTGAATTGAATATGTCAAAGGTAAAGATATCAAAGCATTCACTGCTATTCAACGCGATTCTTCCCTATGAAGAATAATTTATGTCCGACATTAGCTCATGCCTACTCATTCAAGATATTTCATATGTACGTACTAGCAAGGGACAGGTAGATACTATTTATTTTATTTTATTTTTTTTTTACGTCAAAAAGAGGGGGAGGATTATTATGGTTAATTTTCAAAGGAAAGACCTCAGGTTTTCCATTTCCCTACTGAAGATTTTGAAGATCCATTTAGGTATCTAAAAGAGTAAATTTTCAGTCTAAAAATCAGGGGATCAAGGCTCCGAGAACGAACATTATCCCATTAGGATAAAATCCGCCCCGGGCGGGAATCGAACCCGCGGCCTAGCGCTTACGAGGCAGACGCACTACCAGCAGAAGGTGAGAATATTTTGGTAACTTTTACCATCCAACACCGTGAGATAGGTACCATGTCTATCTCATGGACACGGAAAGCAAAAGCAACCATACCATGTGTCTGCAGAGAACTACGGGATTCTCTTCATAGGGACGAAATGGACACACAAAGTGTAGGAACTAGGAGCATTCAAGACCTCCTTGCTTTAATATCTTATGACCCATCTTACCACTGAGAGTTACCAGTGTCAAGGGTTTTCTTTGACGTCACCGATTTGATTTACACAGGCCAGTCTGGATTAACTGAAAACACTCTGTGGTAAGATGGGGCATTAAAGACTCACAGTGAAAGAAAAGATCAGTGGTTGACTGGAAGACCCCTAAAGGAGAACCCTGCCACTTAAAAGAATTCAAGAAGAAGAAAAATGAAGCTAAATAGAAAGCTTTGAAGACTTAACCAGAAAGTATATTCAATTTTCAATTTAGATATAACAAATAACCAATTCTTTCCTTCTTCTCTTCCCCCAGCTGAACGAGATCTCCGTCATCCAGAACGTAACAAGTAACATGAGTAAAGGCCTCACTAGATACTATTTTTTTTTTTTAACGTTAAAAAGAGGGGGAGGATTATTATGGTTAATTTTCAAAGGAAAGACCTCGGGTTTTCCATTTCCCTACTGAAGATTTTGAAGATCCATTTAGGTATCTAAAAGAGTAAATTTTCAGTCTAAAAATCAGGGGATCAAGGGATTTTTCGGCCAACTCTCGGCACTTCTTTTGACTCACCTCGATTTTGTATGTCTTATTCCGCCCTGTGTTTTCTTGCAGTGAGGGGTGGCAATACGACGTGTAACATATGCTTCAAAACATTCGCCTGTCATTCGGCTCTGGAAATTCACTACCGGAGTCACACGAAGGAGAGGCCTTTCAAGTGCACCATCTGCGAACGTGGCTTCTCAACTAAGGTATGAAGATTCAAATTGATCCAACACATAGGGACCATAGGGGGATCTGTGGAGGAGATATATTGCATTGATAAATAAAATCAATACGAAATCAACTTGGTAAAAAAAAAAATCAAAATGAAATTCAACTTGGTAAAATATTTTTAAAGAACAAAATGTTCTGGCTTCTCAACTAAGTTATGAAGATTCAAATTGATCCAACACATAGGGACCATAGGGGAATCTGTGAAGGAAATATTCCATTGATAAATAAAATCAATACGAAATCAACTTGGTGAATAAAATCAAAATGAAATTCAAGTTGGTAAAATATTTTTAAAGAACAAAATGTTCTTTCTGGCTTCTCAACTAAGGTATGAAGATTCAAATTGATCCAACACATAGGGACCATAGGGTATCTGTGGAGGAGATATTCCATTGATAAAGAAAATCAATACGAAATCAACTTGATAAATAAAATCAAAATGAAATTCAACTTGGTAAAATATTAGAACAAAATGTTCTGGCTTCTCAACTAAGGTATGAAGATTCAAATTGATCCAACACGTAGAGACCATAGGGGAATCTGTGAAGGAAATATTCCATTGATAAATAAAATCAATACGAAATTCAACTTGGTAAAATAAAAGTAATATGAAATTCAACTTGGTAGAATTTTTTTAGAGAACAAAATATTCAATATTCGATGTGGTTTAACGCGTAGATATGGGATCAGAATACGAGTAGGTAATGTAGGTATTTCAAGCAAGATATTGGAAATGAAATACCAAGATATTGGAAGTAGACTTTAGATGTACCAATGAGTTGACTCATGGGACGTTACGAACCAATTTTATTAGGAGGTTCTCGTCGGAATGCGATTCAAGTTAGATCGGTCGGTACCTGTATTGGTTCTTTCCGATTACACTTCTACAAGAGATAACAATTATGTATATTTTTCATAAAAATGTGAATATTCGAAAACTACTGGAGTTTTTTCCCCCTCGTGTTTTTTTTTTTTTTTTTAACATTTAAAATCTTTCGACTACATGCTCTTCTCGAGTTTGGACCCGTTCCAAATACATATTCAATAGTGAAAATATGTGAAGTTCAGGGTATTTCCACTCTACGTTCATATAAATGTCTGAATTTTTGACAGTTAATATGTTGTTTATAATATTAGGGTTTTCTCTTATCAGTGGCGTGAACTTAGCGGTAAATGATGCCGGTATTAGCTTCCAAGTTCCAAGCCATGATATGAACTTTATGAAGTAGTCTGTTCTCAGAGCAGGTAGTTAGTTCTCAATAGAGCACTAGAGCCGTCTTTTTTTTTTTTCTTTTTGACAGTTAATATGTTGTTTATAATATTAGGGTTCTTCTTATCAGTGGCGTGAACTTAGCGGTAAATGATGCCGGTATTAGCTTCCAAGTTCCAAGCCATGGTATGAAGTAGTCTGTTCTCAGAGCAGTGAGTCAGTGAGTAGAGCACTAGAGCTGCGAACTTGATGGTTGTACGATATTTCCTCCTATCCACCTGTCCATTTTTTTTTTTTTTTTTTTTTTTTTTTTTTTTTTTTTTTTTGCAGGATAAAATTTTTTTAAAAAAGGGTTTTTTTATAAAAAAAAAATTTTTTTTTTTTTTTTTTTGCGACGAGATAAACTGATTATCAAATGGGCATTTTGTAAAATACATAAGAAAAAAATCTAAAATTCATAACAAAATAGGTACATTCTCTTGGTTATTGCGAATATTTTTATCAATTCCACCTTCCTTACAGCTCTGACAAAACGAATTTCACCTTCCACAATAAGAAGACATAATTTTAAATTAATTTTTATAATTTTGACGTGACTCAAATTAATTTCGTTTATAACAAATACTTCCATTGTTCTGTTTTTCTGTTTCTATGCACATCTTGTATTCGTTAATAAAATTTATGTTAACCCATTTCAGAAATTTGAAGAGTATATTTTAGTTTTCCCATTTTTTTTTTTTTTTTTTTTTTTTTTCTCTAAAAAATTTGCTTTTTGGCCCAAAGCTCTTTTTAGGACTACCAACATTCAGTTATTTTGGTTTCTTGTTCTCTAATGGAGTGATCTCAAGCAGTTTTTGGTGTTATTTTCCCATTTTCCCCGCTTTGGTTGTTTTGGATGAAAAAGTCCATTTATTTTAAACTAACTCATTACTAACATTTGAGTTGAATGTTAAATACAAATAGATATGTTTTATTGTTTTACATTTCCTGAAACACACATTGTCTTTAAAATTTACCCTTACGTATTTCTATCATTGGCTGAGATAATACAACATAAAGCAAGGGAGACAGTTTACGAGAAAAAAAAAATCGCCAAAAACTCTGAAAAATATAAAAATAGGCACGCCTCAAACCGATGATGGAAATACTTTGAATAATGCACAACTGAATTAAAAAAGTAGCTTAAAACTGGAACATCTGATTCAAACAAAGGAAATATAAATTAATCAGAATAAAAAGAATACAACATAAAGCAAGGTAGACAGTTTACGAGAAAAAAAAATCGCCAAAAACTCTGAAAAATATAAAAAAAGGCACGCCTCAAACCGATGATGGAAATACTTTGAATAATGCACAACTGAATTAAAAAAGTAGCTTTGGAACATCTGATTCAAACAAAGGAAATATAAATTAATCACAATAAAAAGTGCAATTAATACAGAAATAATTTATGAAAAGAATAAAAAGTGCAATTAATACAGAAATAGAAATATTATACGAAAACAGACGTGTTTTTTCTCGTGTACAGCATATCGATAGTAAAATCGTCATATCAGAAGCATAGATTAATTTATTTTACACAAATAATAGTATTAGTTAAATTTAATTTTAAAAAAAAGTATTTTATGTAAACAAATTATACCGTTGCGGGTTGGTGTATTTTTGGCCAAATCTGATTTGAGATGGGGGAAAATGGACCGATTGGAATACTTTTTGCAATACTTTCTCATTACATAGTAGAGCAACATAGAAAGTAAAAAAAAAAAATTAAAAAATAGATCGATCAACTCTCATCTCTGATTAGATTTGAGACAAAAATTAGGAGCTTTCGGTATACAGTGTGTTCCTAAAGTTGAAACTAGTCTTGTAAATATAAAGCAGCGTGTACACTATGGTCGATCGATGCTGAAACACCCTAATAAACTTGGTTCCCATTCCACCAAAATCCTTTGATCCTACAAAAGGTGTATTTTTAAAGCAGCGTGTACACTATGGTTGATCGATGCTGAAACACCCTAATAAACTTGGTTCCCACTCCACCAAAATCCTTTGATCCTACAAAAGGTGCATTTTCCTTCCGAGAAACTTCGGGAACGGAATGGCGATTCCGATTTCCTATGGTTTAGTACAGGCGCCATTTCAGTTTCCAAAAGGGTTCCGTTTCCGAAAGTTTCCAGCAAGGACTACACTATGGTCGATCGATGCTGAAACACCCTAATAAACTTGGTTCCCATTCCACCAAAATCCTTTGATCCTACAAAAGGTGTATTTTCCTTCCGAGAAACTTCGGGAATGGAATGGCGATTCCGATTTCCTATGGTTTAGTACAGGCGCCATTTCAGTTTCCAAAAGGGTTCCGTTTCCGAAAGTTTCCAGCAAGGAAAATACACCTTTCGTATTGGTCTTCGCTCGACTGTAGTGTAGACACCTTTAAAATAAGTTGAATCTTCTATTGAAATATAATTTCGTTCTGTTATCACTTGCTTTTAGAGGTAGGAATGAAAATGATAATGTTAAAGAGACCACCTGAAGTTTGTTTAAAGGACAAATCTTGAGATATCTCAAAGATAACGAAAAACAAACGAAAGAAAGTAAAACTTGTTAGATTTTAAACCTTAGTCCTCAGTATCCTTGCCTCCCATCATATTGTCCAACATTTCCTCAAACTCTTCACTACACACACTGGAATTATCATCATCAGAATCCGCCTCTTCATCATCTTCTTCTCCTTCAGTCTTTCCTTCTTTCTTCTTGTCACCATTCAGTGCTTTCTTTTCTTCCTCCTCGGCCGCTTTCTTTTCACGCTTTTGCCGGAGATATCTGAAAAAAGACGATGAAGACCAAACATGACAATCTATAATTTTCTTCAATTTTTAAGTATGAAATGTGTAACTTTTGTAGGTAGTTAGGTAGAATGAGTATAGAATTATTTCTATTTTATTCCATTATACCTAAGTAGTTGTAATTTAATTTCCCTTCTTTCTTCTTGTCACCATTCAGTGCTTTCTTTTCTTCCTCCTCGGCCGCTTTCTTTTCACGCTTTTGCCTGAGATATCTGCGGCAAGAAATGATGAAGACAAAACATAACAATCTATGAATGATCAATTTCTTGTTTAAACAATATGCATATTATCCCATTAAAAGGATACCAAGAGGTGCCAGAGAGCTCGCTCAGGACCCCCGAACCGTATGGGTCTAGTGATGGATATTCAGGTACATAATTATGCCGTTGTACCCTGCTTCCTGAGGCGGACTCAAATCTTCTTCTTTTTCTTCGCCTTGTAAAAGAGACCACCTAAGGTTTGTTTAAAGGACAAGTCTTGAGATATCTCAAAGATAACGAAAGAAAGTAAAACTTGTTAGATTTTAAACCTTAGTTTTTATCTTTGATCTCCTGTTCAAGCTTTTGCTTAAGCACATTTTTACTTTCTATTATCATTTCAAGGTATTGAATCTTGAATCAACTTTTCTACGTTTTTCTGTCCAACTGAGCAGAAAATATTGTTTTATCTGTTTCAAAGTGCGTTAACATCATATGTTATAATTTGCTATTGTTGCAGGGCAATATGAAACAGCACATGCTGACTCACAAGATCCGCGACATGCCCTCACACATGTTCCACACGCACTCGCATGCCAGTCAGGACACCAAGAGCTCCTCCGGCGTGCTTAGCACAGAGGAGACCAGTAACGCCAGCTCCATGGATAGCTTTCACGCACGGTCAATGACCTCCGAACCGCCAAGAGACCGGGAAGCCACTAGGGAGCGTACCACCTCGGAGGCAAGACAATCAGACGCCCAAAGCCCGGAGCCTCTGTCCCTCAACCTTTCCAACTCATCCCAGAGATCTCAACCGCATACCCCTCAGTCACACCACTCTCTATCCCCACCTGCACCGACGCCGACTATTCCGCAGCCGCCAACCGTGCGCCCCTCCCTGTCACCGCCTGCGCCTAAAAGGGCGGCTTCACCGAGTCCGGCCCCTCAACCACCGCCTAGCCTGAAGCGAACCTCGCCGGACGATAGAGACCACTCCAGTGTGCCCCTCCCAAAGAGACATCCAAGTAAGTTGAACAGCCGTCTTCAAATGAATGAGGCTTCAAGCCCCTTTTGCTAACAGCAATTAGCGTCCTGTTAATTTAACTCTTTAACGTTATTTGACCGAGTTTTTCGTCAAATACCTAACGTTAAAGAGGTCAGTTAACGGACGCTAATTTTGGTTGCAAAAACTCTAATGTTCATGCATCTGAGGTTGAGCAAAAGCCCCAATTCCATGTCATTAAGAGACTGTAGCGTACTGTAGACCTGAAAATTAGTCACTCCAATTATGAGAGGCAAGCTTATTCCAAATGCAGTGTTCAATGTTGCAGGCATGCCCAAACCTTTAACGTTATTTGACCGAGTTTTTCGTCAAATACCTAACGTTAAAGAGTTCAGTTAACGGACGCTAATTTTGGTTGCAAAAACTCTAATGTTCATGCATGTGAGGTTGAGCAAAAGCCCTAATTACATGTCATTAAGAGACTTTAGAGTACTGTAGACCTGAAAATTAGTCACTCCAATTATGAGAGGCAAGCTTATTCCAAATGCAGTGTTCAATGTTGCAGGCATGCCCAAACACCTGTGTCACGTATGTCACAAGAACTTCTCTTCGTCATCAGCATTACAAATACATATGAGAACCCACACCGGGGATAAACCATTCCGCTGCACCATCTGTCAGAAGGCGTTCACCACCAAGGGCAACCTCAAGGTAAGAGAAACCGAAATCAATATTGGGTCACAGCTCCCGAAAAAAAAGCACAACAGCACATAGGGAGGCTGTTGACGGAGAAAGTCGCTTTCCTCAAGCAACACATAAAAAAACCCAGAGATCTGTGTTCAGATATAAGTGCCGACGGCCGTGTGACTATGTTGTGAACCACACCTCAAAGATATCCGAACGACTTCGTATCTAACATTAAGATGACTTAAAAATAGGTATCACAATCCATGTTATCAGTTTTCATAAAGAGAAAAAACAGCAATTTTTTATTTTTTTACTCAAGATGCTTTTTTTTTACTGAATAGGTACAATAAAGATTTCAGTAGTTATACAGTGACAAACTTATCAAAAAATCAAAAATTTGGACCGATTGCAATACTTTCAATTACAGTATATAGCCTGTATAGCTCGCTATACTGTTAGTAATAGAAAGTAAAAAGGCTTACTGTAGAATATGATAGTCAATTTTTACTTTTCCAGATCTGAGCTTTCTCAAATGTTCCCATTTTGACGACCTTCAAGTTTTCTAATGCCCTATTTCATCTATCTCACAGGTACACATGGGAACTCACATGTGGACCAACGGAGCCTCCAGGCGAGGTCGTCGTATGTCTCTAGATCTACCTCCACATTTGACACCCTCCATTACACCCAAGGAACCATCCGAATTTCTCAATCGACGCCCCGTTCTGTTCTACCCGTACCTACCGGCACCCTTCCTCAACGGAATGCAACAGAAGGTGAGAATATTTTGGTGACTTTTACCATACCATGTATCTGCAGAGAACTACGGGATTCTCTTCATAGGGACGAAATGGACACACAAAGTCTAGGAACTAGGAGCATTCAAGACCAAGTGTCAAGGGTTTTCTTTGACGTCACCCATTTGATTTACACAGGCCAGTATTTCTTGAACTCTGGATTAACTGAAAACTCTGTGTGGTAAGATTGGGCATTAAAGACTCACAGTGAAAGAAAAGATCAGTGGTTGGCTAGAAAACCCCTAAAGGAGAACCCTGCCACTTGAAAGAATTCCAGAAGAAGAAAAATGAAGCTAAATAGAAGCCTTTGAAGACTCTGCTAACTAGAAAGTATATTCAATTTTCAATTTAGAAATAACAATTAACCAATTCTTTCCTTCTTCTCTTCCCCCAGCTGAACGAGATCTCCGTCATCCAGAACGTAACAAGTAACATGAGTAACGACTCACAGTGAAAGAAAAGATCAGTGGTTGGCTGGAAAACCCCTAAAGGAGAACCCTGCCACTTAATTCCAGAAGAATTCCAGAAGAAGAAAAATGAAGTTAAATAGAAGCCTTTGAAGACTCTGCTAACCAGAAAGTATATTCCATTTTCAATTTAGACATAACAATTAACCAATTCTTTCCTTCTTCTCTTCCCCCAGCTGAACGAGATCTCCGTCATCCAGAACGTAACAAGTAACATGAGTAACGGCCTCATCAACTTCACCTCCACCTTCGGCAGCGCCTCCCTCCCCGAGAGTCTAAAACGCTCCCTGTCCCCTGACAAGCCGCTTAGCCCCGGGGCCCACCATAGGGGGACTTCACCCCTGTGGGGCGATAAGAACGGCACCGGGAACCATTCGGACGACCAGATTGATGTGGGGCCGTCTCCGAGACTGTCCCAGCGTGAGGGATTGGCGGCTTGAGAGGTTACTTGGATTCCGGTGGGATAGGTTGCTTGGATTGTTATTGGATTATGCCTTGGATTGAACAAGTTTCTTAGATTATTTCCTTGGTTTGTTTGATATTGTTCCTTGGATCCTGGTTGGATTATTCCTTGGATTTTTGTTACTCTTCCTTGGATTACTATCGATCAGATAGGTTCCTTGAATTATTTCTTTGGTTTTTTGGTTAGATATTTTTCCTTGGACTCCGTTTGTTGGTAATCCTAAATGTGTATGCGTCAAAATTTGGAAATTAATTTTTACTTGCCTCGTATAATAAAGAACGTAGGTTTTTTTTTTTTTTTTTTTTTTTTTTTTTTTTTTCTTACTCTTCCTTGGATTACTATCGATCAGATAGGTTCCTTGAATTATTTCTTTGGTTTTTTGGTTAGATATTTTCCTTTGGACTCTGTTTGTTGGTAATCCTTAAATGTGTATGCGTCAAAATTTGGAAATTAATTTTTACTTGCCTCGTATAATAAAGAACGTAGGGTTTTTTTTTTTTCGTAGATAGGAGCTCTGCATTCATACCTAAAAGCTCTATTAAACTTCCAACCAATAATAAAAACTACTTAGGTATCGTTACATATTATAGAATCTGCAATTTACAAGTACATAATTATGTCTTAGATTTATTTATTAATGATCAAATTGGAAGTCAGATAGACTCGGAATCAGCAACATATCAATGATAAGACAAGTTCTGCTCTTGCGTATGAACGAAAGCTTCAAACACCTCATATTTAGGGGGTTCAACTCACATCTCTGTTCCAATACATACTTACAGCATGTGTTTAGTATCATACTTACCTTGAATTTTTTCCGGATCCATTATAAATTTACTGAATTCACTGCCACTGACAAACCGTAGGATGCTTCTGGGGGGAAAACGGATATGAACAGGGTATGCCTCTATTCTAAATAAATCCCCCAACAATCTACATAATTATGTGTGTTAGCAGTGTTAGTAAAATCCTGGGAGGGTGAACAGGGATTGCCTCTAATCTTCTAACTAAAATTCCCCAAAATCTACAGAATTGTGTGTCTTGGTAAAATTATCAACTTCAGTAAATTTCAGTAAATTAAACATTGCATACAAAACATATAGATTCCTATCTACATATTTAACTTAGGTACCACTTGCGGATGCATTCAACCATCACCTCATTCAGCCCAAGTTGAGTTCCGTGAAATCTGGAAGTACACCAAACATTATTTCATGACATCAAATATTTCATTTAACATCAAATATTTAAAGCACAGTACAGTTTGAACTTTGAGAATGGATAAATGGGTCTAGATACATTTCAGTCATTATTGTAAATTGAAAATAAGTAGAACTTGTTAAATTAAATTTAATGATAATAACAATAAAAATTAACTTTACGGGTATATACGTATGTACATAATTACATATGTACCTACCTGTTAAACTAAATATCTCTCTTAAGCTCACAAGGTTAGTCCTAATTTTGTCAGAACTTAAACTACTCACGTAAGTTTGAATGGAATATTAATATGTAAAAGGGCCTAAAATTTTTATTGACGGTCGAACTATGTACATATGTACCTACCTGTTAAACTAATTTTGTCAGAACTTAAACTACTCACGTAAGTTTGAATGGAATATTAATATGTAAAAGGGCCTAAAATTTTTATTGACGGTCGAAATCAAATCGAACAACAACGGGTTAACCAAGAGAAGCGAAAAATAACAATGAAATAAAAAAAATCGGATTTAGGTATCATTATTAGTATTGTTCCAACATTATTCTGTTCTGGGTTATAAACGATTATTTATTTGTATTAATTTACACGAATGACGGGGCGTTCATTATTAGTATTGTTCCAACATTATTCTGTTCTGGGTTATAAACGATTATTTATTTGTATTAATTTACACGAATGACGGGGCGTGACATTTGGACGTGAAATATGAAAATGTATTTCATTAGGAAACTAATACGAAGACAGGAGAAGGCTAAATTTGTACTAGGCATAGTATTTGACCCAGAGCACAGAGATGCCTTTGTTTTGGAATACTTAGGTATTATAGAATCTGCAATTTACAAGTACATAATTATGTCTTAGATTTATTTATTAATGACCAAATTGGAAGTCAAATAGACTCGGAATAAATTTGACCCAGAGCACAGAGATGCCTTTGTTTTGGAATACCTACTTGGGTATTGTTACATATTATAGAATCTGCAATTTACAAGTACATAATTATGTCTTAGATTTATTTATTAATGACCAAATTGGAAGTCAAATTAGGTATTGTTACATATTATAGAATCTGCAATTTACAAGTACATAATTATGTCTTAGATTTATTTATTAATGACCAAATTGGAAGTCAGATAGACTCGGAATCAGCAACATATCAATGATAAGACAAAGTTCTACTCTTGCGTTTGAACGAAAGCTTCAAACACCTCATATTTAGAGGGTTCAACTCACATCTCTGTTCCAATACATACTTACAGCATGTGTTTACTATCATACTTACCTTGAATTTTTTCCGGATCCATTATAAATTTATTGAATTCACTGCCACTGACGGTTTGTCAGTAGGATGCTTCTGGGGGGAAAACGGATATGAACAGGGTATGCCTCTATTCTAAATAAATCCCCCAACAATCTACATAATTATGTGTGGTACCTTGAATTTTTTCCGGATCCATTATAAATTTACTGAATTCACTGTCACTGACAAACCGTAGGATGCTTCTGGGGGAAAACGGATATGAACAGGGTATGCGCCTCTATTCTAAATAAATCCCCCAACAATCTACATAATTATGTGTGTTAGTAAAATCCTGGGAGGTTGAACAGGGAATGCCTCTAATCTTCTAACTCAAATTCCCCAAAATCTACAGAATTGTGTGTCTTGGTAAAATTATCAACTTCAGTAAATTTCAGTAAATCACTGCAATTTGTTGCAGGGCTGATAGTCATTTTTACTTTTCCAGACGGTCTCGCTGGAGGACGTAAAACTGAGACAAAACCAGCCCTGTCAAGCCACAGACAATAACACTGGCTCTTTGAGGGTACCTGAATATTTCAAGGTATTGAATCTTGAATCAACTTTTCTACGTTTTTCTGTCCAACTTAGCAGAAAATATTGTTTTATCTGTTTCAAAGTGCGTTAACATCATATGTTATAATTTGCTATGTTGTATGTACGAAAATACATATATTATATCCTTTATGTTTGGTTTGATAGATTCAAGCTTGAAAACCCCTTCAGGATTTGAACTTGTTTAGTTTTTAGTCTATTTTGTAATTATGTTCTCTTGAATATTCGCAAATGTACAAACAATTCACTTTATTCGTGTATACTTGAAATTATGTAAGAAATATTGTTTTGTGTATTTAAAGTTCGGATCATTAAAAGACTTTACGGTTAGGATGTTTGATTATTCTTGTTCTTTTATTTTAAAGTATTTTAAGCTCATTATAGCAATGGGTCTTGAAATTCTGCTCGTGTAGAACTTGGGTTTTAAAATGAAACTGAACTAATCGAAAGATTAGATTTGGGGAGCAAAAGGATACCACTAAAGCCTCCAAGAAAACGTTATTTGACCGAGTTTTTCGTCAAATACCTAACGTTAAAGAGTTCAGTTAACGGACGCTAACTTTGGTTGCAAAAACTCTAATGGTCATGCATCTGAGGTTGAGCAAAAGCCCTAATTCCATGTCATTAAGAGACTGTAGACCTGAAAATTAGTCACTCCAATTATGAGAGGCAAGCTTATTCCAAATGCAGTGTTCAATGTTGCAGGCATGCCCAAACACTATTTAACTCTTTAACGTTATTTGACCGAGTTTTTCGTTAAATACCTAACGTTAAAGAGTTCAGTTAACGGACGCTAATTTTGGTTGCAAAAACTCCAATGTTCATGCATGTGAGGTTGAGCAAAAGCCCCAATTCCATGTCATTAAGAGACTGTAGAGTACTGTAGACCTGAAAATTAGTCACTCCAATTATGAGAGGCAAGCTTATTCCAAATGCAGTGTTTAATGTTGCAGGCATGCCCAAACACCTGTGTCACGTATGTCACAAGAACTTCTCTTCGTCATCAGCATTACAAATACATATGAGAACCCACACCGGGGATAAACCATTCCGCTGCACCATCTGTCAGAAGGCGTTCACCACCAAGGGCAACCTCAAGGTAAGAGAAATCGAAATCAATATTGGGTCACAGCTCCCGAAAAAAGCACAACAGCACATAGGAGCTGTTGAGGGAAAGTCCTTCCAAGCAAAACATAAAACAGAGACCTGTTAAAACCATGTAAAGCCGTCGACTATATGTGGACACACCTCAAGATATCGGAACGACTTCGTTATATTGGGATGACTTAAAAATAGGTATCACAATCATGTTATCAGTTTTCATAAGAGAAGGAGCTGTTGAGGGAAAGTCCTTCCTCAAGCAAAACATAAAAAACAGAGATCTGTTAAAACCATGTACCTAAAGGTGTGTTCAGATATAGTCGACGGCTATGTGTGAACACACCTCAAGATATCGGAACGACTTCTTTATATTGGGATGACTTAAAAATAGGTATCACAATCATGTTATCAGTTTTCATAAGAGAAAAACAGCAAATTTTTATTTTTTACTAAGATGCTTTTTTTTACTGAATAGGTACAATAAAGATTTCAGTAGTTATACAGTGACAAACTTTATCAAAAATCAAAAATTTGGACCGATTGCAATACTTTCATTACTAGTATAGCTCACTACACTGTAGTAATAGAAAGTAAAAAGCTTACTGTAGAATATGATAGTCATTTTTCACTTTTCCAGATCTGAGCTTTCTCAAGTGTCCCATTTTGACTCTAATCCCTATTTCGTCTATCTCACAGGTACACATGGGAACTCACATGTGGACCAACGGAGCCTCCAGGCGAGGTCGTCGTATGTCTCTAGATCTACCTCCACCTGTATAGCTCGCTATACTGTAGTAATAGAAAGTAAAAAGCTTACTGTAGAATATGATAGTCATTTTTACTTTTCCAGATCTGAGCTTTCTCAAATGTCCCATTTTGACGACTTCAAGTTTTCTAATCCCTATTTCATCTATCTCACAGGTACACATGGGAACTCACATGTGGACCAACGGAGCCTCCAGGCGAGGTCGTCGTATGTCTCTAGATCTACCTCCACGAGGAAGGATGTCACAACTGATTCGAATTGAACTTTTCACTGAAAGACACTGAAAGAATGTGACAACAAAACGGAAAACAAAACGTAGAGCTTTAAAAATGTGAGCACTCATGGCACCTATTTACGAAATTGTTCTTTTTTCCTTCTATAGTTCGAAAATTTTCTGTAAATTTAAAAAGAGAGCCCAAAAGCCATTAAACTTCGGGAACGGAATGGCGATTCCGATGGCGCGCCATCTTGGATTTCCTATGGTTTAGTACAGACGGAATAGATCAGGTGCGCTTATTTGGGTGACGTTTCAAAGTCATAGAGCAGGAAAAATGAGGACCAACGGAATTTTTCTTTTTCTTCTACGACTTCTAGATCCCGAGATAAATCGATTTAAAAAATACCGGTAAATTGTGAAGTTTGACGTCACGGCATACTCTCCCGTAGGCGATGACGTCATAATTCATGACTCCCGGTTCGATTGTTTGTGTGCAAGCGTTTCTGCGCATTTTGACATGAAATCTGACGTCACAACTCTTTGAACTTTTTCATTAAAACGGAAAATAAAAATTGAATTTTCGACTCTTTACAGTTATTTTTTAGGAGTTTTGACCTCGGATTTGAATTTTTCCCAACTTTTTACATGGGAATCGACCATTTATTTATAATTTTTACCCATTTGCAACTGCTCCATTTCAGTTTCCAATAGGGAACCGGTTCTGTTTACGAAAGTTTCCAGCAAGGAAAATAGGTACACCTTTCGTATTGGTCTTCGCTCGACTGTAGTGTAGACACTTTTAAAATAAGTTGAATCTTCTATTGAAATATAATTTCGTTCTGTTATCACTTGCTTGTAGGTAGGAATGTTTCGAAAGAAAATGATAATTAAAAGAGACAACCTAAGGTTTGTTTAAAGGACAAGTCTTGAGATATCTCAAAGATAACGAAAAACAAACGAAAGAAAGTAAAACTTGTTAGATTTTAAACCTTAGTTTTTATCTTTGATCTCCCGTTCAAGCTTTTGCTTAAGCACATTTTTACTTTCTATTATTATTTCAAGGTATTGAATCTTGAATCAGCTTTTCTACGTTTTTCTGTCCAACTGAGCAGAAAATATTGTTTTATCTGTTTCAAAGTGCGTTAACATCATATGTTATAATTTGCTATGTTGTATGTACGAAAATACATATATTAGGTATATCCTTTATGTTTGGTTTGATAGATCAAGCTTGAAAACCCCTTCAGGATTTGAACTTGTTTAGTTTTTAGTCTGTTTTGTAATTATGTTCTCTTGAATATTCGCAAATGTACCTTTTCCAGATCTGAGCTTTCTCAAGTGTCCCATTTTGACGACTTCAAGTTTTCTAATCCCCATTTCATCTGTCTCACAGGTACACATGGGAACTCACATGTGGACCAACGGAGCCTCCAGGCGAGGTCGTCGTATGTCTCTAGATCTACCTCCACATTTGACACCCTCTATTACACCCAAGGAACCATCCGAATTTCTACATCGACGCCCCGATCTGTTCTACCCGTACCTACCGGCACCCTTCCTCAACGGAATGCAACAGAAGGTGAGAATATTTTGGTGACTTTTACCATACCATGTATCTGCAGAGAACTACGGGATTCTCTTCATAGGGACGAAATGGAATCATGGACAATAGCACGTTGAATACACCAGTTCCCAATCGATCACTGGAGTTAAGCAACATCGTGCGTGGTTATTATCTGGATGAGTGACCACCTCAGACAACACGTGCTGCCAAGTAACAGGTTCAGAAGAGTGATTTATTGAATGACTGATTGGTTATGATTGCTCGGATAGGACCTGATTGTTCTTTTATGATGTCGAAATATACGTTCATAATAGGGCCAAAAGGAGCCAAAAGTTCCTTCACCCCAGCAGTAGGCGATGACTATTATCCTGGTCAAATGCTCACATAATATACTGAAGGCAATTTTCTGGGATCGAACCCACGCCCTTCCGTTTATCAAGTCAACCTCTTGACCACTGCACCGCCGAGGCAGGAAAAAATCAACCTACCTCCCTTCTTCTCCTTATCGCCTTCTCTTATTATCTCCTCCTCCTCCACCTCCAGACCATTTTCTCTTCCCTCCTCCTCTGTGATCAGGTTTACCCCCTCCCCGATTCGGCCTCCCCCTACCTCCGCGAGAATTACCTCCCCTACCTCCTCTAAAATCACCTCCTCCCCTCTCGTGGAAATTTCTACCCCCTCCTCTTCCCCCTCTCCCTCCTCCTCCTCCTCTAAACCCTCTTCCTCCTCCTCCTCTTCCTCTCCCTCCTCCTCTTCCGCGAGAACTTAGCTTCCAGTTTCGCTTTTGTTCCCAGTCCAGTTGTTTTTCACCTGAAAAAGAAAAAAAATACCTTCTTCATGTGTTTTATACTACAAGCATAGGACTGAAAAGTCCCTTCACTATGAAACTCCTCCGTTACAGTTCCCTTTAGCAAACCTCTTCAACGAAGAATCCTTGCTTTAATATCTTATGACCCATCTTACCACTGAGAGTTACCAGTGTCAAGGGTTTTCTTTGACGTCACCCATTTGATTTACACAGGCCAGTCTGGATTAACTGAAAACTCTCTGTGGTAAGTCGGGCATTAAAGACTGACAGTGAAAGAAAAGATCAGTGGTTGGCTGGAAAACCCCTAAAGGAGAACCCTGCTACTTGAAAGAATTCAAGAAGAAGAAAAATGAGGCTAAATAGAAGCCTTTGAAGACTCTGCTAACTAGAAAGTATATTCAATTTTCAATCAGTACTGAACAATTAACTAAACCCTCTTCCTCCTCCTCCTCTTCCTCTCCCTCCTCCTCTTCCGCGAGAATTTAGCTTCCAGTTTCGCTTGTGTTCCCAGTCCAGTTGTTTTTCACCTGAAAAAGAAAAAAATACCTTGTTCATATGTTTATACTACAAGTCCTGAACAATAGCACGTTGAATACACGAGTTCCCAATCGATCACTGGAGTTAGGCAACATTGTGCGTGGTTATTATCTGGATGAGTGACCACCTCAGACAACACGTGCTGCCAAGTAACGGGTCCACATTTCCACAAGAGTGATTTATTGAATGACTGATTGGTTATGATTGCTCGGATAGGACCTGATTAAGTTCTTTTATGATGTCGAAATATACGTTCATAATAGGGCCAAAAGTCCCTTCACCCCAGCAGTAGGCGATGACTATTATCCTGGTCAAATTCTCACATAATATACTGAAGGCAAATTTCTGGGATCGAACCCACGCCCTTCCGTTTATCAGGTCAACCTCTTGACCACTGCACCACCGAGGCAGGAAAAATCAACCTACCTCCCTTCTTCTTCTTCTCCTTATCGCCTTCTCTTATTATCCCCTCCTCCTCCACCTCCAGACCATTTTCTCTTCCCCCCTCCTCCTCCTCCTCTGTGATCAGGTTTACCCCCTCCCCGATTCGGCCTTCCCCTACCTCCGCGAGAATTACCTCCCCTACCTCCTCGAAAATCACCTCCTCCCCTCTCGTGGAAATTTCTACCCCCTCCTCTTCCCCCTCTCCCTCCTCCTCCTCTAAACCCTCTTCTTCCTCCTCCTCCTCCTCCTCCTCCTCTTCCGCGAGAACTTAGCTTCCAGTTTCGCTTGTGTTCCCAGTCCAGTTGTTTTTCACCTGAAAAAGAAAAAATACCTTCTTCATATGTTTTATAATACAAGCATAGGACTGAAAAGTCCCTTCACTATGAAACTCCTCCGTTACAGTTCCCTTCAGCAAACCTCTTCAAAGAAGAAGAAAAAAAATGATTCTACTATCCTATCTTTCTTTTCTCTTTGCTTTCGGGACGATAAAACCTACCTTGTTACAGTTCCCTATAAATCAACTTCTTCAACGGAAAAAATAATTGACACTTACCAGAATTGTCTCTGTTGGACACCTGGGCTGAAGTTCCTGTTGACTTTCTCTCGGCATTCTCCTCCAGCATCTCCGAGAATTGTTCTGCTGGGGCAAACATACTCTCCAAACCTCGTCCTCTGATACTCACTCCGAAGAAGAAAAAAATGATTCTACTATCCTATCCTTCTTTTCTCTTTGCTTTCGGGACGATAAAACCTACGTTGTTCCAGTTCCCTATAAATCAACTTCTTCAACGAAAAAATACTTGACACTTACCAGAATTGTCTCTGTTGGACACCTGGGCTGAAGTTCCTGTTGATTTTCTCTCGGCATTCTCCTCCAGCATCTCCGAGAATTGTTCTGCTGGGGCAAACATACTCTCCAAACCTCGTCCTCTGATACTCACTCCGCCTAGCTTCTTCTGTAAAAACGAAAGGAAAAATATATATTCTAATGAAGTCGCTTCCGTGGCCTAGGGGGCATCGCACTAGGAATATGGAACGTCAGAGAAGAAACTTCAACTCCACATTTTATGTTGTTCGGGTATATTTTATTCCATTATCTCCTTTGTATCTTATCATTAATTTTCCTAAAATTTTGTTTAACAGCCCCATTCTTGTCTTTTCTAGTTTTAATTTTCACCGCTAGTAGCGATTGTGTCGTCTTAGCGCGAATTTTCAAATTTACTCACTCCGCCTAGCTTCTTCTGTAAAAACGAAAGGAAAAATATATATTCTAATACTCACTCCACCTAGCTTCGTCAGTAAAAACGAAAGGAAAAATAATATTCTAATGAAGTCGCTTCCGGCGGCTTCCGTGGCCTAGGGGGCATCGCACTAGGTTTGCACCTCCACAACCTACAGTCCTACACCACCGGAACAGAATTAATATGGACCGTCAGAGAAGAAACTTCAAATAAATCAAATCGTGAATATATGTATTTGTATTAAAGCAAAGCCTTTACACAAATTTAGTGGATATCACAGCACTACGAAGTGGCTCCTTTGCAATCCATTTCCACATTTCAATAATCTTTTCAGACTCATAATGCCGCCACTGGTCGCTACTCGATTAAAGTAGCTATTCAACGAAAGGAAAAAATCACTTTTTTGACATCAGGGGATCCCAAAACGGATTCCCGATTTTGAAAATTTGGACCGATTGCAATACTTTCATTACTAGTATAGCTCCGCTATACTGGAGTAATAGAAAGTAAAATATATGTCGTCTCCATCTTCTTCGTCGTCTTCATCGCTTCCACTTTCGTCATCTTCGCCCTTCTTCTTCTTTTTACCTGAAATGAGGGGAAAGAAAACGGTGACAGTCGATTGCAAAGTGACACAGTATAAAGATTCTATGTTTCGAGGTTTCGCCAGATGATTTTATTTTTATTATTACACAATAGGTACTTAGTTCCCATTTAAGTGCTGAGCCAACACGAGTACACCAGAAAGTAACCCGAGTCAACACGAGTACACCAGAAAGTAACCCGTCGAAATAGTTGCAATCGAAATCCGAATGCAAATTTTTTGTCGCAAATTTCAATTGTTCAGACCTCAAATATGCGCAAAATTTTACTTGGTTAGGTCTGAATTTACGCAAATTCTTCTTGTCCGGGCCTGAAATCAGCACAAATATCGCGTACACAAGCAACGATCTGTCGACCAGACCAGTCTGGTTTACCCTGCTTCCTTACCTTTCCTGAGTGTTTTGCTTAGCTATTCAAGTGTCCTCACGCGGCTGCACCCCGAGCCGCGTGATATGAAAGCCTAGTGTGATATGATAACCACTTGGAGAGATTGCTCGTAAGAGAGGAAACTTTTTCTCGGTCAACGGAATCAAAAATCACAATGGGCAAACGAAGACAAAAGAGGGAAAAATACAAACAAACTCACCTTGTTTTTCTTCTTCGGCGCCATCTCCCCATCACTATCCTCGTCACTCTCATCCGTGAAATCACCTCCATCTTCGATACAAACAAATAAACAAACTCACCTTGTTTTTCTTCTTCGGCGCCATCTCCCCATCACTATCCTCGTCACTCTCATCCGTGAAATCACCTCCATCTTCGTCTCCACTACCTTCTTCGTCTCCAAAGTCCATCACTTCGTCTCCTTCTTCGTCGCCACTCAAATCCAGATCACTTCCATCCATTGCCTCATCCATAGAACCTAGGTATAGGTATGTTTTATTTGGTATCAATTGTTTTACAAAGAATTTCTTATCCTAAGCTTAATCTAAACTTCTAAGTTAAAATCGTCATTGTCACCCACATCCGAAGCGGATAGGCACCGAAAGAAGAAGAGACATAACTGATGCCTAATGGTTTCTACTGACCTCTAACAATCGTTTGATGAAAGTTCTAACGCGTGCCTCATTCTCATCCTTGTCTATAGACTGGTAGGTAATGTTGAGAAACAGATGTCTCCAAAGTCCATCACTTCGTCTCCTTCTTCGTCGCCACTCAAATCCAGATCACTTCCATCCATTGCCTCATCCATAGAACCTAAAATATATATTCTAATGAAGTCGCTTCCGTGGCCTAGGGGGCAAACGCACTAGGTTTGCACCTCTACAACCTACACCACCGGAACAGATTAATATGGACCGTCAGAGAAGAAACTTTAAATAAATCAAATCGTGAATATATTTGTATTAAAGCAAAGCCTTTACACAAATTTAGTGGATATCACAGCACTACGAAGTGCCTCCTTTGCAATCCATTTCCACATTTCAATAATCTTTTCAGACTCATAATGCCGCCACTGGTCGCTACTCGATTAAAGTAGCTATTCATCCAAAAATTTTAAATTTAATACAAATTTCTAAGTTCCTTGAAGAAGGAAAATTTAAAGGTATTTGATTTTGAGAGAAAATTTCGAAGAAAAAGATCTAAATCATGAATTGGTTATTTGTGGTGAAGCTGAAGAGATTTTTCACAATTTTTGTGGACATCACAGCTTTACTAGAAGACTCCTTTACTAATAGTGAATTCTGTGAATTTTCTTTTTACTCTGGAAATGCCACCACTGTGCACTGGTCGACACTCGATTCAAATAGCAACTCAATTGTCCTCACGAGGTTGGGATGAGTGCACCCCGTATTCCAGTATTCCAAGCACAGACCCGAAAAAACATCGACTCAGCCGGGAATCGAACCCAGGATCTCCGGTATTCAAGCCTAGTGTGATACCTTGCCAGCGGTCAAAGGCCGCAGATTAAACAAAACAAAAAAAGCAGCGGCCGAAAGCCGCAATATATTTATTCTTTACATAATTATATAACTTTGCCTGCGGCCGGGGGCCGCATTGTCTTTTATGTATTAACGAAACGAAGTATACTGGCCTTGCTTGCTAGCGGCCGAAGGCCGCAATATATTTATTATTCACATTGCTATGTATTAACGAAACAAAGTACAAAGGCCTTGCCAGCGGTCGAAGGTACCAAAAAAAAAGCAGCGACCTCTGGCCGCTTGCTCCTTCGGCCGCTAAAGGCGTAATATATGAGGCCGCATTGTCTTTTATGTATTAACGAAACGAAGTATACTGGCCTTGCTAGCGGCCGAAGGTCGCATTTATTCTTAACAGATCTATTACCAAAAGCAGCGCCCGAAGGCCGCAATATATTTATTATTCACATTGCTATGAATCTATGAACAAGACAACTACTTACCTCTTCAGTTCTCACGTCCTCATACTTCTCCTCATCATCTTCCTCTTCAAAGCCTTGCAGTGAAGACCCGGGCATGTTTTCCTTACAATGAACTAGATGGGGCCGGCGTTGTAAGATCTGAGATAAAATGAACAGGATGCCACAGGCGAGAGGGACCGGACAGGTCATGCAAACCTGCAATAATACAGGGGGTAGCGAAGAGAGAAACAATCAGTAACAATTTACTGACAAACTATCTAAATTATGGGTTGCCGAAATGCGAAATGTGTGTGTAACACAATATAAAATTCACACAAATTTACAAAAAAAAAAAACAATAAGAACAATTTGAGAGTTTGAGAATTTGCCATCCTACTCCGATTAAAGGCCTTCTTACATCAACTGACTTTTAGTTAAGTAATTGAAAAAAAAAGCGAGATTGAGAGCTTGGTAGAATAAATACCTTAAAGTAGAGATGGGTAATACTGAATACATTCACGATCCGGATCCGCGGATACGGATCGAGCGTCGATCCGATTACTTGAGTGAGTACAAACATTACTCAGGATTCTATCTAACTAAAGAATAAAGATACCTATTTACTCATGATTACTTTTTTACTCACGGATACTTTTTTTCAGTACCTAATCGAGTATTTCTGGTTGCGATCCGGATCGTACGGATATTGTGACGATCCGTAGTTTAATGAGTAAAGTATTCACTCGTATCCATCTCTACCTTAAAGTAGGTGCCTCTTCATCTTCTTCTTCTCCTTCAGTGTTTCCTTCTTTCTTCTTCTGGCTATCCAGTGCTTTCTTTTCTTCCTCCTCGGCCGCTTTCTTTTCACGCTTCTGCCGGAGATATCTGAAAAAAGACGATGAAGACAAAACATGACAATCTATAATTTTCTTCAATTTTTATCCATCTATGTATCAAAAGTTGACATATACTCGATACGGTCTATGTAAATGGTTAATAAAAATGTCAGTTGGCTTGAAGATTAAGTACCTAGCGGGTTCGATTTCAGCCCGGAGCGAACCTCTTCCTAAACAGGTGTCTTTGGGACAATAAGACCTCAGTAATTCTTCCATTCGATTTTGGGGCTATGACCTCAGTGATTACAGTTTTCTCTATAAATAATAATAAAAATCTTACGACATCCCTTAGACTTAGGCAGTAAATAATGGAATTTGAGGTAACATAGTGACGAATTTTCAGCTTCTCAAAGAAATATTTCACTTACTTATACAGGAAAAGTTCATCCACGGGAATACTCTGTTCGGAATGATTCAAATACTCGTCCGTGTTGACACCCATCCCCTTCAGTCCCCCCGGGTTATAGAAGCGCCTCTTCTCTCCCACGCCACTGGCCAGAATGTGAGCAGCGTGTTTCTTCGGGTTACGATAGGAGAATCGGTCCACTCTTACGACATCCCTTAGACTTAGGCAGTAAATAATGGAATTTGAGGTAACATAGTGAAGAATTTTCAGCTTCTCAAAGAAATATTTCACTTACTTATACAGGAAAAGTTCATCCACGGGAATACTCTGCTCGGAATGATTCAAATACTCGTCCGTGTTGACACCCATCCCCTTCAGCCCCCCTGGGTTATAGAAGCGCCTCTTCTCTCCCACGCCACTGGCCAGAATGTGAGCAGCGTGTTTCTTCGGGTTACGATAGGAGAATCGGTCCAGGAACCGGGATAGGGTGAAATCCAGAAGCGGATCTCCGGAATAATCTACCCAGTGCTCTGAAGAGAAAGAAAAAAGTAAATGATTTGTTTGTATATTTAGGGCTCATTGAGAGGCTGACGAAAAAGGTCGACCCCGTCTGTACACGGGAAAAGGTGAAAAAAAGAAGAACGATTTGTTTGTTACTTGACGTAATACAATCAAAATCAAAAATTTTTAAATCTAATACAAATTTCTAAGTTCCTTGAAGAGGGAAAATTTAAAGTAGGTATTTGATTTTGAGAGAAAATTTCGAAGAAAAAGATCTAAATCACGAATTGGTTATTTGTGGTGAAGCTGAAGAGACTTTTCACATTTTTTGTGGACATCACAGCTTTACTAGAAGACTCCTTTACTAATAGTGAATTCTGTGAATTTTCTTTTTACTCTGGAAATGCCACCGCTTGAAAAATAGAAAGTAAAAAAGCGAGATTGAGAGCTTGGTAGAATAAATACCTCAAAGTAGGTACATCAACCAAAATTGGCCATCAGTAAAAACTATTTATTAAATCTATTCAATGTCACCTCAGTTAAATTCGTCATCATACGACCGATGCTGTTGACTCCAAAAATCTCCCCCAGCCCTCTCTCCGCCACAACTTCCCTCATTTCATATCCTTTGAAACTCTCCACACTCAAGCCACAAATCAGCCCCAATGTACAACAAGAGTTCCAGAAGTCGTTGTTCGAACGTCAATTTCTGTACAATTACTTCACCAAACTTGACAAGTAAGTACGGACACAGGTTCGACTGAGTACAGTTGAGGGTAAACTTGTTTGTACTTGGCACTTTTGGAGAAGTTAGGGAAAGTGGATTTGAAGGGAAAGAATAGTGGTATAAGATAGATGGAAATTGAAAGTAAGAAATAAAAGATTGAGAAATTAGGGAGGAATGGAGAGAAAGAGTAAGAATTAGAAATTTAAAAAAAAAAGAGACAGGGGAAGGGAAGGAGAGAGATCAAGAGAGAAAAAAAAGTAAAGACGAAAAAAGGAAGAGTGAGAGAAAAAGAAGAACGAACAAACAAAAAGCCAAGTACAATCGGAAAACCCCAACTGTATCAATTCAGTGAGAGAAGTCAGGTCGAAAGAAAGCAGAGGAGACCAAGGGATCAGTCAGCAAGATCTCAAACCTTTTACATGGGCATCATTGGTGACATTGGAGATCTAAACATTAACACTTAAAAAGAAGAAGAAAGGAATTTTGATTGTGTTAAGCATAAATGCTGGTCACAAAATGTTGTTCCCGGCTATAATAAACTACGCGAGATTTTATAACTTGATTTGGACTCGAACCACCAACCTTCAGATTCAAAGTCCACCGTGCTAATGACTACACCACTGAGGTGTTCTAAACATTGACACCTATGTATTTAGACTGCGGAAGTAAATGGACTTTTCAGTCTTATCCTACGTAGATACAAATAAGGTAATTATCATGATGGAAGACTCAGTAACTTTGTGAAGTTCCATATAGTGATGGGTCGTGGGTAAATACCCACTGGGTGGGTAAATAAAAATTGGGTATTTACCCGGGTATTTATCCACCTCTTCAAATCCTTGCAGTGAAGACCCGGGCATGTTTTCCTTACTATGAACTAGATGGGGCCGGCGTTGTAAGATCTGAGATAGAATGAACAGGACGCCACAGGCCAGGGGGACTGGACAGGTCATGCAAACCTGCAATAATACAGGGGGGAGCGAAGAGAGAAACAATCAGTAACAATTTACTGACAAACTGTCTAAATTATGGGTTGCCGAAATATGTGTGTAACACAATATAAAATTCACACAAATTTACAAAAAAAAAAAAAAAAAAAAAAAAAAAAAAATCCTAGTATGTTCCACTAAAAACGGAATTTTTTTTTGGACCACTCATTTCAGTGAATTCCCCCGATTATCTCGTAAACGGAAAAAGGTTTCGAAATCAACTAACACAAAATTGTCAAGTTAAAACTCAGAGCTCACTTCGTCCAACTAATAGAATGGCTAAGGTACTCACGGTTTTAACACAGGACTTGAAGAACGAGAAATAGATATTGATGAGACCATCAGCAATGCTGGCTTCATTACGCAGGATCCTGAACTGAGCCAGGAAACATGTACCGTAGTACTGAGCTCGCTTGCCTATGTTAGGTCTGAAATAGAAAGTAAAGCAAAAGGAACATGAAATAAAAGTAAAGCATAAACCTCCTTTATAATGTAACAAATAAATAAATTTTACCCTTCAACAAAAAGTGAAGTTGTATCCGTTTTCCATACAAGCCAATAGTTAAAATGGACCTTCACAAAGTTACCTTCAATTAAGAAATAAAAGATTGAAACGTGTATTAATCTATTAATACTGAATGTTAAACAGGTAGAACTGTAGAAAAGCCACGATTGCCCAGAGGGTCATTGACCCAGAAACTTCAGTGATCCATCAAAAATTAGACATTAAACTTCTATGAAGCCAGCCTAGTTAGCAAGAAATAAAAGATTGAAACGTGTATTAATCTATCAATACTGGAGGTTAACACAGGTAGAACTGTAGAGAAGCCAGTAGCACACGATTGCCCAGAGGGTCATTGACCCAGAAACTTCAGTGATCCATCAAAAATTAGACATTAAACTTCTATGAAGCCAGCCTAGTTAGCTTAGTTGGTAGTGCGTCTGCCTTGTAAGCGCTAGGCCGCGGGTTCGATTCCCGCCCGGGGCGGATTTTCCTTCTTCGTCGTCTTCGTCTCCATCTTCGTCGTCTTCATCGCTTCCACTTTCGTCATCGTCTTCGCCCTTCTTCTTTTTACCTGAAATGAGGGGAAAGAAAACGGTGACAGTCGATTGCAAAGTGGCACAGTATAAAGATTCTATGTTTCGAGATTTCGCCAGATGATTTTATTTTTGTTACACAATAGGTACTTAGTTCCCATTTAAGTGCTGAGTCAACACGAGTACAGTCCACGTCAACTGGGAAGTCCGATGGAAGCGCATGGAGGGGAACCGCACCTTCTGTCGTCTTCATCACTTCCACTTTCGTCATCATCTTCGCCCTTCTTCTTTTTACCTGAAATGAGGGGAAAGAAAACGGTGAAAGTCGATTGCAAAGTGACACAGTATAAAGATTCTATGTTTCGAGATTTCGCCAGATGATTTTATTTTTATTACACAATAGGTACTTACTTCCCAAGTGCTGAGTCAACACGAGTACACCAGAAAGTAACCCGAGTCAACACGAGTACACCAGAAAGTAACCCGTCGAAAAAGTTGCAATCGAAATACGAATGCAAATTTTTTTGTCGCAAATTTCAATTGTTCAGACCTCAAATATGCGCAAAATTTTACTTGGTTAGGTCTGAAATTACGCAAATTCTTCTCAGAAAGTAACCCGTCGAAATAGTTGCAATCGAAATACGAATGCAATTTTTTTGTCGCAAATTTCAATTGTTCAGACCTCAAATATGCGCAAAATTTTACTTTTGGTTAGGTCTGAATTTACGCATTCTTCTCTTTCAGGTCTGAAATTAGCACAAATATCGCGTACACAAGCAACGATCTGTCGACCAGACCAGTCTGGTTTACCCTGCTTCCTTACCTTTCCTGAGTGTTTTGCTGGCAGCCACATCGTCAGCAAAGTCCAGAAAGAGCGTCGTGTTCAGGCCTGAAATTAGCACAAATATCGCGTACACAAGCAACGATCTGTCGACAGACCAGTCTAGTTTAGCCTGCTTCCTTACCTTTCCTGAGTGTTTTACTAGCAGCCACATCGTCAGCAAAGTCCAGATCCTCAGTATCCTTGCCTCCCATCATATTGTCCAACATTTCCTCAAACTCTTCACTACACACACTGGAATTATCATCATCAGAATCCGCCTCTTCATCTTCTTCTTCTCCTTCAGTCTTTCCTTCTTTCTTCTTGTTGCTATCCAGTGCTTTCTTTTCTTCCTCCTCTGCCGCTTTCTTTTCACGCTTTTGCCGGAGATATCTGAAAAAAAAAACGATGAAGACCAAACATGACAATCTATAATTTTCTTCAATTTTTATCCATCTATGTATCAAAAGTTGACATATACTCGATACGGTCTATGTAAATGGTTAATAAAAATGTCAGTTGGCTTGAAGATTAAGTACCTAGCGGGTTCGATTTCAGCCCGGAGCGAACCTCTTCCTAGACAGGTGTCTTTATGACAATAAGACCTCAGTAATTCTTCCATTCGATTTTGGGGCTATGACCTCAGTGATTACAGTTTTCTCTATAAATAATAATAAAAATCTTTTCTTCTATCAAATCTTGAAAAAAAAAGGAATTGAACTTGTTATGTTTATTATGACATCTGTTGTAATTAACAGTTCCCTTTACCAAACCTCAAAAAAAAAAAGAAAAAAAAACTAGAATCCCCCTCTCTCGCCCCTACTCACCTATCAGATCGGGCCACCCGGAACAAAAGAGACAGAGCATGCACGCTCACGGTAAACGAAGCGAGATGGACAATCTTGAATATGGTCTCGATGTGTTGTCCCGAAACCACGTGACCACCCTGTTTATCCTTGGTAGCATAGGGGTACGCACGGCTAACGCCCGTCAGGAGTGCTTTCATGAGACGCGAGTCAATATCACCCTGTATAAAGAAAGTACATACAGAGAAGGCATGAGTAAAATAAAAAAACGTGTGGCGATAGCTCCTGTTTGGTGTATAAAATCTTCAATGAATATTAAGCATTCCTAAGTAACAGCGCCACACGATCCGTTTCCACCGTCAAGAGGTTACTATCAAGACAACATAGAGGACCATTGAGACGGCTGACTCCAAGAAAAGTGTTGCAGAACGATGAATTTTTAAATGCTTTCCTAGTATGTTCCAATGAATATTACGAATCCCTAACAGCGCCACACGATCCGTTTCCACCGTCAAGAGGTTACTGTCAAGACAACACTGGGGACCATTGAGACGGCTGACTCCAAGAACAGTGTTGCAGAACGATGAATTTTTAAATGCTTTCCTAGTATGTTCCACTAAAAACGGACTTTTTTTGGACCACTCATTTTTCAGCGAATTCCCCCGATTATCTCGTAAACGGAAAAAGGTTTCGAAATCAACTAACAAAAAAATTGTCAAGTTAAAACTCAAAACTCACTTCGTCCAACTAATTTGAATTTGAATTTATTTATTTTAAAGTGCATACAATACAGGTAATTGACAAAGTATAATGGCTAAGGTACTCACGGTTTTAACACAGGACTTGAAGAACGAGAAATAGATATTGATGAGACCATCAGCAATGCTGGCTTCATTAAACGTGTGGCGATAGCTCCTGTTTGGTGTATAAAATCTTCAATGAATATTACGAATCCCTAACAGCGTCACACGATCCGTTTCCACCGTCAAGAGGTTACCAAGTCCAAGACAACATAGAGGACCATTGAGACGGCTGACTACAAGAAAAGTGTTGCAGAACGATGAATTTTTAAATGCTTTCCTAGTATGGTCCACTAAAAACGGACTTTTGTTGACCACTCATTTTTCAGCGAATTCCCCCGATTATCTCGTAAACGGAAAAAGGTTTCGAAATCAACTAACACAAAATTGTCAAGTTAAAACTCAGAACTCACTTCGTCCAACTAATAGAATGGCTAAGGTACTCACGGTTTTAACACAGGACTTGAAGAACGAGAAATAGATATTGATGAGACCATCAGCAATGCTGGCTTCATTACGTAGGATCTTGAACTGAGCCAGGAAACACGTACCGTAGTACTGAGCTCGCTTGCCTATGTTAGGTCTGAAATAGAAAGTAAAGCAAAAGGAACATGAAATAAAAGTAAAGCATAAACCTCCTCTATAATGTAACAAATAAATTTTACCCTTCAACAAAAAGTGAAGTTGTATCCGTTTTCCATACAAGCCAATAGTTAAAATGGACCTTCACAAAGTTACCTTCAATTAAGAAATAAAAGATTGAAACGTGTATTAATCTATTAATACTGAATGTTAAACAGGTAGAACTGTAGAAAAGCCACGATTGCCCAGAGGGTCATTGACCAAGAAACTTCAGTGATCCATCAAAAATTAGACATTAAACTTCTATGAGCCAGCCTAGTTAGCTTAGTTGGTAGTGCGTCTGCCTTGTAAGCGCTAGGCCGCGGGTTCGATTCCCGCCCGAGGCGGATTTTATCCTGATGGGATAGTGTTCGTTCTCGGAACGGCTGGCTTCCTCTTATCCTGTCTTCCTTCTCTCTTCGATTTCGGGACGATAAGATCATAGCAGTTACAGTTCCCTCTGTCAAACCTCTTGAAAAAAAAAACTTCTATGAGCCAGGGCAGCGGAGATAGCATATTGAATGCACCAGATTCCCATGGGTTACGGAAGGTAAGCAACGTTGTGCGTGGTCAGTATCCGAATAGGTGACCATATGGGCTTTTTCCGGCCCCACTCCAGCTGGGTGAGGTTAATGTGAGTAGGCAAGTAGTTTGTTCCCCAATGGAGGGTAAAATCCGCGTCACTAGAGACCTTGGCAGCTATATCTATTGTGACATTGATCCTATTGATACCAAAAAAAAAAGACCAGTTTACCCAGGGAATATACCACCTTAGCCGACACAATAGGTCGAGAAATTGTTGTGATACCAAAAAAATACCTATTGTGACCTATTGTGATACCAAAATAAAAGACCCTGAAAACAACATCAACTTACCTGAACAACAATTTCTCGACTTGATTAAGCACAACTTGTTTGCAGCCAGGATGAGCGGCAACCAGTTTACCCAGGGAATATACCACCTTAGCCGACACCTTCTGAATAGGGTCTCCTATCTTGTTCACTAGGTTGTTCAGTAAGAACTGAAAAAACGAATACCATAATATCATTAAAATCAGACAATACGAAACAAAAGTAATAACCTATCAAATATTCAAGCCAGAAAAGTTAGTTTGAAGGGTAGAGAATCTATCTTGGAAGTGGTTGGTCGAGGGTTCGATTCCCGTCTGGGGCAGACTTTATCCTACACAGATAAGGTTTCGGTCTCAGAACGGGTATATTGTCCTATCCTGTCTTCCTTTCTTTTTCGATTCCAGAGGATGACAAGACCTCTGTAGGCGAAAAACCATAGAATCTAAGCTCTATGCGATTTGAATTCATCTCTTTCCTCTATCGTCGCTTTCCTTCCCTCTACGTGCTCGATGCGCTATGCTCTCTGCTCCGATTTTGAGCAGTAGTTAGAATTCCCTCTAGCAAACCTCTTGGAAAAAAAAATCTAGTATTTGGTACTCGTAGAATAGAATAGACTCAATAGACTATACCTTGTTTATCCTGCTGGGATAGGACTGAAAAGTCCCTTTTCCCCCGCAGTCTAACCAAGGTCTTATATATTTGATACATTATGGGGGGTACTTAAGTATTTAGACTATTTTAGACAAGTGAAGACCTATTTTCTTTTTATTTTAGTTAATTAGTATGTACTTGACATGGTATCCCATTTCCAAAGCAAAAAAAAACTATTACTGTTATTTCACCTCTTCGTTCTCCCGATTTCCAATCAGCAGTTTAGACACGGCCGAAATCGCCTTCTCCCGGTTAGACTGCAGCGTATCGTTCAGAATAGCCGTCAGTGCCGTCACATAACGATGGTAGGTACTCTTCAGCTCATGTTCAAACAGCCAGACAGCTAGACGACGCCGTCTAGCTATGGCGTTACCCTGGGTAAGTTCGTCCAGATGAGAGAGGGGCTGCTGGTCAAATGTGTACAACTTGCGAGACGGATGGAGGAGGTCGGTGAGAAATAGCTCGGTCAGGTATTCCCATGGGTTACTGAAGGTGAGCAACGTTGCGCGTGGTCAGTATCCGAATAGGTGACCATGTGGGCTTTTCCCGGCCCCACTCCAGCTGGGTGAGGTTAATGTGAGTAGGCGAGTAGTTTGTTCCCCAATGGAGGGTAAAACCAACGTCACTAGAGACCTTGACAGCTATACCTATTGTGACATTGACCCTATTGTGATACCAAAAAAAGAGACCAGTTTACCCAGGGAATGTACCACCTTAGCCGACACAATAGGTCGAGAAATTGTTGTGATACCAAAAAAAATACCTATTGTGATACCAAAATAAAAGACCCTGAAAAAAACATCAACTTACCTGAACAACAATTTCTCGACTTGATTAAGCACAACTTGTTTGCAGCCAGGATGAGCGGCAACCAGTTTACCCAGGGAATATACCACCTTAGCCGACACCTTCTGAATAGGGTCTCCAATCTTGTTCACTAAATTGTTCAGTAAGAACTGAAAGCAGAAAGTAATAGTAATACGATGTGATTAAAAAAGACACTTCAAAAACGTGTAAATTGTATGTGATGTATGTAAATAACAATACAATAAACTTGAATTGAATTAAAACAAAGTAATTGTCAAGTATCCAAGGCAGGATAATTAGCTTGGAGGGTAAAGCAGCAACTTTGCAAGCGCTGCACGCCAGGTCACGGGTTCGGCTCCCGCCTGGGGCGTACTTTATCCTAAACAGATAAGGGTGGTTCTCGGAACGGCTGGCTTTATAATATCCTGTCCTCCTTTCCTTTTCGATTTCAGAAGATGATAAGACCTTTGTGGGCAAAAAAACCCGAGTGTAGCGGAAAGCATAGAGCTATTTACTCTAAGCTCTATGCGATTTGAACTCATCCATTTTTTCTACCTATCGTTGCTTCCCTTCTCTCTACGTGTTCGATGCGCTATGCTCTCTGCTCCTGTTTTGAGCCGTAATTACGATTCCCTCCAGCAAACCTCTTGAAAAAAAAAATCTAGTATTTGGTACTCGTAAGTACCTATTTAGTCAAGTGAAGACCTATATTCTTTTTATTTTAGTTAATTAAGGAGCGCGGTAGCGCTCCGCCCCGCCAAGTCAAGAAAGTTTGACCGCACTACTAGAGATATTATACGCGACAGGGAAAGTAGCCGTTTTCAGGTAGTTGTAGACAGACAACTACAAATGATGGAAGAAAACGGATTGGTATGTACTTGACATGGTATCCCATTTCCAAAGCAAAAAAAACTATTACTGTTATTTTACCTCTTCATTCTCCCGATTTCCAATCAGCAGTTTAGACACGGCCGAAATCGCTTTCTCCCGGTTAGACTGCAGCGTATCGTTCAGAATAGCCGTCAGTGCCGTCACATAACGATGGTAGGTGATCTTCAGCTCATGTTCAAACAGCCAGACAGCTAGACGACGCCGTCTAGCGATGGCGTTACCCTGTGTAAGCTCGTCCAGATGAGAGAGGGGCTGCTGGTCAAATGTGTACAACTTGCGAGACGGATGGAGGAGGTCGGTGAGAAATAGCTCGGTCAGGTTGTCTGAGGGAAAAGAATAGAAAAACATTTTTACAGCCAGGTTTATAGCACCACTGTTGTTCTAGGCATTATCAGTAAGGAAGAGCAAGGAAGTTTTTAGCAAGTTGAGCAAACAAGAATGGTGCCACAGAAGGGTGATATGGACATAATTATCATACCTTGAGCTGACTACCCTCATTAACCTCCAACAAGGCAGGAACTACCTAGATCAAGATTTTTTTTTTTTTTCTCATCACAAAAGAAAAAGTTTACCTACAGTCTCATGTTGCAATAAAATGTTAAGTACGGACAAAAATAAAAATAATTCCCCTGATTTATTATGGCAGTCTAACTAAATAAATCATTAAACCTACTTACTATCAGAAAAATTTAAAGTCTCCTGTTCAAGAATAGGACTCTAGGAAAGTAAATGCTGTGTTTAAGAATATCATAACACCAAAGCTAAAAACTAGGACAAGGAACATCTACATTCCCTCTCTCCACTCACCAATGATAATCAAACACTCTTTCTTCTTGCTAACTTTGACCGAGTTCACCAGAGATGACAGAGTGTTCAAATGAAACAGTGGATCATCTTGAATCATGAGCACCTGGGCTGCCACCTTATCACCTGATGTTCCCTTGGTAACTACTGTCTTCATCCATTTGGCCTCCTGGTTATTCTGCTTGTCCCTAGATTCTGAAAACAGAGGATCAAGGAAGGTTGATTTAATAAACAAAGTGAATTTTCCTATTTCATAATAACAGTTTGTCCAACTTTAATGAAATTTGGTAGAATGTTCAATAGATTAAAGACATTGCTTTCAATACAGACATTGGATTTTGCTATCAATCTGACCTTAGGGGTCCACAGGGGTCTAATCAAGTCTAATGGATCCCAAAATCTAAAAAGTTCACCCAGGACCAACTTACTTGAATGGAAATTTTTGATTTCATCACTTAAAATTCTCTCTGCTTCATTCCTCAGAGCTGCTATTTCTTCTTCTGATAGCTTGGTTTCTTCTTCGGGATCTTTTCTAAACTGAAAACAAAATGACAAAGAATGTGTTTAATTAAGAAGAGTAAGGATCAAATGGAAATAGTACATTTGATCCAAAGATACATTTTACCTCTATGGATGCAAAGATTTATATATATTGTGAAAATTTACCAATGGCCAGCTAAACAAAAAACTGAGAGCTTAAAGTAAAAAATACCTAGGACCACAGAAAAAAAAAGACTCAAACAATTTATACTTACTTCACTGTACCATTTATTTTCATAGAACTTCACTTGTCCTTCAGGTGCCCTGATGAATTCTGCTTTGGGACGAGTACTAATTTCTACTTTGAGACTATCTGCTAGTTCTTTTTCATTGGCTGATATGTGGGTGTCATTCTCCGCTGATTTCTCATTCACCTTTCCAGGTGGTTGGTCTTTTTTGAAATCATTTCTGTCATTGAATGTTTTTCTTTTGTTGTCATAGGTATTACCTTGCCAAGACTTTTTTCCATAGACAACTGTGTCTAACTTTTCTTTGTCAATATCATCAAAGTTTACTTTTTTGTTTAAATTTTTCCTCTCGATAAATTTCTCACTATTCAAATGACTTTGTCTTTTCTTTTGTTTATTGGAAATAAAACTAGGTGCTTGACTGTTCTTCTTGAATCCTAAATGTTTGGAGCCTGGCCGAAGGAAAAGGGGGAAAAGGAAGCTTGAGGGCCTAAATATGGCCCTGATTCTCCCCACTTACCAATGATGATCAAACACTCCTTCTTCTTGCTAACTTTGACCGAGTTCACCAGGGATGACAGAGTGTTCAAATGAAACAGTGGATCATCTTGAATCATAAGCACCTGGGCTGCCACCTTATCACCCGATGTTCCCTTGGTAACTACTGTCTTCATCCATTTGGCCTCTTGGTTATTCTGCTTGTCTCTAGATTCTGAAATAAATGATCGAAGGAAATTGAGTAAACAAAGTTAGTTTCAAGTTCTAACTCTTTTTTTTTAACTTTGTTTCATAAATTCATAATACATAATAACAATAACCTACATTAATAACAGTTGTCCAATTTTATCAAGCTTTGGCAGAATGTTCAATAGATAAATAACAGAATGTTCAATGGATAAATTACATTGTATGTATTCAATACACAGATTGGATTTTTTAATCAATCTAACCTTAGGTTTTCATAAGAGTCTATTCAAGTCTAATAGATCCCAAAGTCTTAAAGTTAAACCAGAACCACTATTTAACTTACTTGAATGGAAATTTTTGATTTCATCACTTAAAATCCTCTCTGCTTCATTTCTAAGAGCTGCTATTTCTTCTTCTGATAGCTTGGTTTCTTCTTCAGGATCTTTTCTAAACTGAAAACAAAATGACAAAGAATGTGTTTAATTAAGAAGAGCGAGGACCAAATGGAAATAGTACATTTGATCCAAAGATACATTTTACCTCTATGGATGCAAAGATTTATATATATTGTGGCCAGGTGAAAATTTACCAATGGCCAGCTAAACCAAAAACCAAGAGCTTAAAGTAAAAAATACCTAGGACAACAGAAAAAAAAGACTCAAACAATTTATACTTACTTCACTGTACCATTTATTTTCATAGAACTTCACTTGTCCTTCAGGTACCCTGATGAATTCTGCTTTGGGACGAGTACTAATTTCTACCTTGAGACTGTCAGCAAGTTCTTTTTCATTGGCTGATATGTGGGTGTCATTCTCTACTGATTTCTCATTCACCTTTCCAGGTGGTTGGTCTTTTTTGAAATCATTTCCGTCATTGAATGTTTTCCTTTTGTTGTCATAGGTATTGCCTTGCCATGACTTCTTTCCATTGACAACTGTGTCTAACTTTTCTTTGTCAATATCATCAAAGTTTACTTTTTTGTTTAAATTTTTCCTCTCAATAAATTTCTCACTATTCAAATGACTTTGTCTTTTCTTTTGTTTATTGGAAATAAAACTAGGTGCTTGACTGTTCTTCTTGAATCCTATCGCATCCAAGAACTCAGCAATCTACCCACAACCATGTCAAAAGATCTGAGAGTGAAAGCTCAGATTGAACTGCGTGCATTGCGGGTGTTGAATTTCCAGAGACAGCTCCGAGCTGAAGTCGTGGGATGTGTAAGGCGAGACACAACACTGGAGACTGCTGTCAACTTCAAGGCATACAAGCGTGTCAAGAGCCAAGGCTTGCGTGAAGCGAGAACCACGGAGAAATTGGAGAAACAGAGGAAACTGGAAGCAGAACGCAAGAAACGTCAGAAACACCAAGAGTACTTGTCAACCGTCCTGCAACATGCCAAGGACTTCAAGGAATATCATCGCAACAACACAGCCAGAACACAGAAACTGAACAAAGCCATCATCAACTATCACATCAATGCAGAGAAAGAACAGAAGAAAGAACAAGAGAGAATTGAGAAGGAACGTATGCGACGTCTGATGGCAGAAGATGAAGAAGGATACAGGAAACTCATTGATCAGAAGAAAGACAAGCGACTTGCCTTCCTTCTCTCTCAGACAGACGAGTTTGAATCCTATGAAATCTGTGGTAGAATAAAAGGAAAAAGTTTGATATTCAAGTGAATTAACTGTATTCCAAGTTGTAAGCAATACCTCTCAAACAGTTTGTCTGGTTTCAATAGAATTTTAGCTCAAGAAAATGAAGAGAGGTAAGGATTTCCAGCAAGTTCCTTACTTTTACAGTCATATGTATGAAAGCCAAAGTTAAACTTTAGTTTAAAGTTAAACTTTAGTTTAACTTAAGACGAACAATGTTGCCAATTTCATGTCATTTCTTGAGATAACTGGCTAGATTTCATGAAATTCCAAGAAAATGAAGAGAGGTAAGGATTTCCAGCAAGTTCCTTACTTTTAGATTATTTTTTCATGAAATTCTGGGCATGACTAAAGCTTTCCAAGAGCATCTTAGAGAACTAAAACAATAACTAACGTTTTAAAAGGTTACTTACCGGTTTTATTATTGGAATAACTATTGTGACTTTCTTGAGGTTTGGTTATACTGTTATTTTCTTCAGGAACAGATTGTTTCCAATATCTTTGACTGTTCGGAACTTCTCTAAATTTCTTCTTCTCGTTTAATTTATCCTTGGGCTTTTGAAAACCATTTCTCCTGTCATTATTCTTCTTGAATGACCCTTTCTATTTTTTCATGAAATTCTGGGCATGACTAAACCTTTCCAAGAGCATTCTAGAGAACTAAAACAATAACGTTTTAAAAGGTTACTTACCAGTTTTATTATTAGAATAACTATTGTGACTTTCTTGAGGTTTGGTTATACTGTTATTTTCTTCAGGAACAGATTGTTTCCAATATCTTTGGCTGTTCGGAACATCTCTAAATTTCTTCTTCTCGTTTAATTTATCCTTGGGCTTTTGAAAACCATTTCTCCTGTCATTATTCTTCTTGAATGACCCTTTCTTGTTTGAAAACTTCATGATGTCTGGAAATGCCTGTAAGTTGGAAAGAAAAGTTTGGTCGTAAGCAGAGGACTCGTGAACTCCAATCTTTCAACTCTAGCAATGTTTGATTTTATAAAAACCAGGCTGAGCGGATAGTGTGGATACTCATAGACCTATCCCAAATCAGAACTGTCCATCCTGTTTCTTGTCTTGTGAACACAAGGAACAGAAAAGTTTGGTCGTAAGCAGAGGACTCGTGAACTCCAATCTTTCAACTCTAGCAATGTTTGATTTTATTAAGACCAGGCTGAGCGGATAGTGTGGATACTCATAGACCTATCCCAAATCAGAACTGTCCATCCTGTTTCTTGTCTTGTGAACACAAGGAAAATCAATGGTGAGTGTAAGAATTTGAAATGAGTGAATACTTACACAGCAGTAGGGTACTAAGAGATGTGAAAATATTCAAGATCAGACACTACATCTTCCTTTGAACTCTTCTTGAAAGAACTTGGGGCAGAACCAAATAACCAACGCAGATTTAAAGCAGAAAGAAAAGCCCAAGAGTCGAGAAACCAAAAAGTTCAACCACTTCAAATTTTCAAAATTGACAAAATTCTCAAAAAAGCACGTGTTTATGTTTTAAAAATTCGATTATTCGCATATTTTCGATTCGATTTCAATATTTCGATATTTTAGTATCGATTAAACCAAAAATGTCATGGTATAAAAAAAACGTTAATTTTTCTCTGTGCATCTCTTTAAATTTCTTTAAATTTGGGCTTTCATTTACAGAAAAAGAAAAGAAAACTTCTTATCAAATGGCTCTTGTATGATTTTATCCAGCTCTTTAAAATAGATACCCACCTAATTTTCCCATCAAATAATCACCTAGCTTTTTAAAAAGTTCTTTATCTTTGGAAAAAGCTCCGAAGTTCTCAAAAAGTACATGGTACGGGAGCGCCTCAAAACCGCGTAGTGTGCAGACCCACTCAACAAAAAAATAAAAACAAAAAGTTTGAAGTATTGTTATATTGATTTTCAATTTTTCACCCAAACTCGGAGGGTTTTGGAGCTTTTTCTGTCAAGCTTTTGCCTTTATTGGAGTGAATTTTACAAATTTGACTCGTTTTTTATAACAAGCAACTCGGGAACGCACTACATCTTCCCTTGAACTCTTCTTGAAAGAACTTGGGGCAGAACCAAATAACCAACGCAGATTTTAAGCAGAAAGAAAAGCCCAAGAGTCCAGAAATCAGAAACCAAAAAGTTCAACCACCAACCACTTCAAATTTTCAAAATTCTCAAAAAGCACGTCGCAGCGTCGCACGTGTTTATGTTTTAAAAATTCGATTATTCGAAATTCGATTTCGTATTTTCGATTCGATCTCGATATTTTGGTATCGATTAACCAAAAATGTCATGGTATAAAAAAAACGTTAATTTTTCTCTGTGCATCTCTTTAAATTTGGGCTTTCATTTACAGAAAAAGAAAAGAAAACTTATCAAATGGCTCTTGTATGATTTTATCCAGCTCTTTAAAATAGATACCCATCTAATTTTCCAATACATAATCACCTAGCTTTTTAAAAAGTTCTTTATCTTTGGAAAAAGCTCCGAAGTTCTCAAAAAGTACATGGTACGGGAGCGCCTCAAAACCGCGTAGTGTGCAGACCCACTCAACAAAAAAATAAAAACAAAAGTTTGGAGTAGGTATTGTTGTATTGATTTTCAATTTTTCACCTAAACTCGGAGAGTTTTGGAGCTTTTTCTGTCAAGCTTTTGCCTTTATTGGAGTGAATTTTACAAATTTGACTCGTTTTTTATAACAAGCAACTCGGGAAATGTATGTTTTAAGCGACCGCTAAGTTTTCCTGAATTTTACGAATCGGCATTGACCACAATCAGGTAAGACCTACAGTCAGAACTAAACCCAAACCAACAACCTTCTAGAAATTCCAGGACGTATCTACAACCGGTAAAATGGCTTTTGTATTAAATTTCCAACGTAGATGTGTTTCTAGTCTAAATGAATAGGCGTTTCATGCTGAAATATAATTCCATTTACATTGTGAACCTAAAATTCCATAGAAGGGTACTACCCGCCAATCACAAAATTGTTTTGATCAACCTGAAGCAGGTATCTTGATTATAGACATTGCATTGTAGGGTGTAGCTTCAGATAGGTACAAAATAGGTAGATACTAATGTTCAATACGCTACTTTCATGCCTCACTTTCAGGCCGTGGTTATGAACAGGGCCATCGTAGGCCATCGTCGGCCTTTTCGCGTGTAAAGTTGGCGGGAAATTCGAATTTTTGATTTTTTTTTCCGCAACTTGTACAATCTGAATTCATTTTTTACTTTTTATCTTTAGGTATCTGCAACCGGTAAAATGGCTTTTGTGTTAAATTTCCAACGTAGATGTGTTTCTAGTCTAAATGAATAGGCGTTTTATGCTGAAATAATTCCATTTACATTGTGAACCTAAAATTCCATAGAAGGGGACTACCCGCCAATCACAAAATTGTTTTGATCAACCTGAAGCTGGTATCTTGATTATAGACATTGTAGTGTAGGGTGTAGCTTCAGATAGGTACAAAATACAAAATAGGTAGATACTAATGTTCAATACGCTACTTTCATGCCTCACTTTCACTGCCAAAAATGCTTGGAAAACCCTCATGCAGATTGCCTTCAGTATGCCTGGAGCAATGTCATTGAGTAGATCTGTTTGTTTATAGAACCTTGGTGGTGTAAGTAGTGGTTGATGAATTGGACTTGGAATCTGGAAGTTGTTGGTTTGAGTCCAAGTCTAAAAATGAATAGCTCACCCCCAAAGGGGATCTAGCTAATTATCAAGGTTCTTATATGAAATTGAAAAATTCATTTTGTCGTTCAAATTTCACTAGGTACCGCTTAAGTTGATTTTTGGCAAAATTGAGTTATATGCACATCATTGGATTTGGTATTCTCTCCTGTACACGATGATTTGAAGACATTTCAGAAAAATACAACAGAGCGCATTACAATCAACAATATCACTCACTACCTCTTAACCTGACAGTGATTTGAAAGATAGTGAATTACCACTTTTTTTTTTTTTTTTTTTTTTTTTTTTTTTTTTCCTAAAAATTGGGAAAAAATTTTTTTCGGGGGGGGAAAATTACCACTTTTTTTTTTTTTTTTTTGTCTCCTGAAAAGTTGGAAAAATTGACTTACGCGGTAGTGAAATTTGAACAATGATTTGTAACTTAACACATTTATTTGTTTGATTAATCATAATGCATAGGTTTGAATTCTTTGAATATAGCTATTAATTTATACTCATTAATTAATTATCTTGAACTTTCATTTCAGACATCATGGTGAACACTACCACTAAATCATTGGATTCTCCCAACCACCCCCCAGAGTCACACCCACCCAACCCACCCCATAATCTTCCTCCCAATGTGTCTGGACCACCTCACCCTCCAAACGTAATGCATAATACGGGACCTCCCCATCATCCCGGGGGGCCACACAACCAGACAAACCCTCAGCACAACTCACATCCTGCTGGTATACCCCATGGCATGCATCCCAGCAACTTCCCCCAACACCCTCAACCAAACTCTCACTCATCACTGCCACAAAATCCACCACCTCAAGGAAACCTTCACAACCAACCAGGCAATCACAATATCCCTGGAAACCAACATAACTTGCCTGGTCATACCCAGAATATGTCTAGGCCACATCACCCGATGGGGGGTAATCAACATCCTCCCGGGAGTCAACCACCTGGCACTCCGCAACATCCTGGTGGTACCATGCATCATCAGATGGGTCACCATCCTATGGGCCCTCACACGCCTGGTCGTAACATGGGCCATCCTCCACATCATCAGCAAGGCCCTGGGAACATGCCCCATGGACACAACCCATCTCATGGTCCCAATGTACCAAACCCTCAGGCTAACCTTCCTCCCAATGCACCTCACAACTTCCAACCAGGTCCCCATGCCCACTCTCCCAACCCTAACCATCCCGGTAACTTTCCACCCCATCCTAATGCTGGTCCTAACCATCCCCCTCCTAACTCTAACCCTCCCTCTGGTCCTACTCCTCAGAATCATCAGGTGGACTCCAACACACCCTCCCATTACAACATGAACATCCCGCATAACAACGGACTTCCACCACAAGGAGACCAGCAGGAAAATCTGGCCAACCCTCAGGCTAACCTTCCTTCCAATGCACCTCACAACTTCCAACCAGGTCCCCATGCCCACCCTCCCAATCCTAACCATCCCGGTAACTTTCCACCCCATCCTAATGCTGGTCCTAACTCTAACCCTCCCTCTGGTCCTACTCCTCAGAATCATCAGATGGACTCCAACACACCCTCCCATTACAACATGAACATCCCGCATAACAACGGACTTCCACCACAAGGAGACCAGCAGGAAAATCTGGCTGCTCTCCAGAGAGCTATCGATACGATGAAGGAGCAAGGATTAGAAGATGATCCGAGATATCAACAGTTGCTAGCACTCAAGGAGAGAAGCATCTCAAACAATCAAGACAACGGGAAGCAGTGTTTCAATCCCAATCAACTGCAGCAGTTGAAGGTTCAAATCATGGCGTACAGACAGCTGGCAAGGAATCAACCTCTCAATCAGCAAATCCTGATGGGAATTCAGGGTAATTATGTAGATCTCAATAGTATAACGTATAACAAAAAATAAATAAAGTCCTTACTCAGTGCAAATTTCAACGTAGTGAGTTGGTTGAATGGAAAGGAATAGTGTCACAAAGAGCCAACATATCATACTGTCAGCTGATTCCAGCATACCCTTCAACAATGCTAAAGATTTTAAACTCTACATTTCCTTCTAATCTAACCAGGGCTGTATCTGAGATTTTGTAGAGGGGGGGGGTGAGAGTCCATACACTAATAAATGGGGGGGGGATGTGCACTCAAGGAGAGAAGCATCTCAAACAATCAAGACAACGGGAAGCAGTGCTTCAATCCCAATCAACTGCAGCAGTTGAAGGTTCAAATCATGGCATACAGACAGCTGGCAAGGAATCAACCTCTCAATCAGCAAATCCTAATGGGAATTCAGGGTAATTATGTAGATCTCAATAGTATAACGTATAACAAAAAATAAATAAAGTCCTTACTCAGTGCAAATTTCAACGTTCAAATTGGGTTAGATGCTGAAATAACATTAATTTATTTGATTGGAAATAAACTGGGGAGGAATACTTGATACCTACAGTCTAAATTTATTTTCTATCATACATGTCTTCATCTCTTCATATTGTTCTTCTTTACATCCACAGGAAAACGAGATGTGAATGACAATGCCCCTGGTCCAGATCAACCCAATGCTCCTGTACCTCCCACTCCTGGTATGAAGCTGGCACGTCTCACCCTACTCAACAAACCTATTGGACTAGACCCCATCCAAATGCTGACTGCCCGTGAGAACAGACCGGTCCCGATCAACCCAATGCTCCTGTACCTCCTACCCCTGGTATGAAGCTGGCACGTCTCACCCTACTCAACAAACCTATTGGACTAGACCCCATCCAAATGCTGACTGCCCGTGAGAACAGACTTGCCAATAAGATAGCACACCGCATCCAGGAACTCAGCAATCTACCCACAACCATGTCAAAAGATCTGAGAGTAAAAGCTCAGATTGAACTACGTGCATTGCGTGTGTTGAATTTCCAGAGACAGCTCCGAGCTGAAGTCGTGGGATGTGTAAGGCGAGACACAACACTGGAGACTGCTGTCAACTTCAAGGATTCAGTTTTAAGTAAGGATTTTAAATGGTACTTACATATTCTCTCCCACAGGAAACGCTAGTCAGGATATATCCCCATGCTAAGCGAGCTACTCTCAAATCAGGAGGTAACTTCCCCTACCTGTCCAGGTGTGACGAGTGTGTAATGCATTTACAGGTAAGAATAACATTTTTACTTTCAATTTTCTTCGAAGAAAGTAATTCGGCCTAGTTGTCTTTAAAGGTAGCGTGACTGCTAGATCGCGGGTCCAATTCCTCCCGCCTGGGGCGAAATTTATCCCAAACAAATAAAGATCGTTCTCGTAACGGCTGGCTTTCTCCTTTCCTCTCCTTCTTCTCTCTTTGATTTCGGTACGATAAGACCTCCGTTGTTACAGTTCTACAGTTCCCTCTGTCAAACTTCTCAAAAAAAAAAAAAAAAAAAAAAAAAAAAACCTTCCCAATGAATACCTCTGCTGCTGCTGCTGCTGCTGTAGCAAAATAATAAATTTTGCAATTTAATGTTGCTAGATTTTGGTCTAGCGTGTCTTGGGGTGCGGCAGCTGTTGTTGATTTATGAATATCTCTGAGGAAAAAAAATCTTAGTGACCCAAAATCTGGCCTGCATATAACGCGAAACGTTGTTACAGGGCAGGTAATGAGAAATGGGTTTTTCGAATTTTCTTTCACCTTCTTATTTACTTTTTACATTTTTTTATCCTAAATTTAATTTTTCATAGCTTTTTTTCCTACATTCCTGACACCGGTAATATTTTCTTCCTCACAGATACATCTGCGCCCGTTTGAGAACTCACCGCATTCCGCCAAGATAACCGGTGAGATAGCGGTGGATACAACCGAACCATGTGGTTCACGAGATGAGTAAATAGGCTGGTCAAATTGGGAGAAAATATAACGGAGTGAAATATTCCGGAGGTGTGATGTTTTGAACTTTGATTCGTAAATAAATTAATTAAAAGTTTTAATTTTTCCCGAAAATTTTCAAACTTTACTTCCTTTTTATTGACTTGTCAAACTGTGCTAGTTCTCAAACCTCTGAAATTCTCATTTTTTTAGTCTTCTTCTTCTTTTTGCTACCCTTTTTCTACTGAATACCCTTTTTCTTTACCCTGAATACCCTTTTTCTACTGAAATAGGGTCGACGTCAGTCAGTCCCTTCCATGCAACCCTATTGTGTACCTATTTTACTAGTATTCTAATATTAAATAAATTTTATTCCCTGTCGCGTCTAATATCTCTAGTAGCGTGGTCAAACTTTCTTGACTTGGCGGGGCGGAGCGCTACCGCGCTCCTTAATTGCTCTCTTGATTGGGGTCATTCTGCTCAATGTGACCAGGCTAAATCAGTGAGATCAGGCTATCAGGATATTGTCCTGTATGTCTAATAAATATTTCTACAATTTCTGTATGATAAAATTTGATAATACTCTGTGCCAAAAATTTGGTTAAGAACTAAAATGGAACAAATTCCCTATGCATTTTTCGTCCAATTTTTCTTGCAATTAAAAATAATTATGCCTTTTTGTACTATGTATTACAATTTTCTAGTGATCAAAGATAACTATGCATATTTATTTTATTTCTTCTAATTGCATTTTTGTGCATTTCTTCTAATTAAAGAAAATTTTACTATGCATATTTAGGTATATTAAATGCATATTGAAAAAGAGGTACCTACATAATATACAAAGATAATGTACTAGATATGCATGTTTGTATTATTTTATGTTTATTCTGATTAAAAAAAACTATAATTTTCTAATGCATATTTGTATGATTTACATTATCTTCGAGTCAGAGATAACCCCACAAAAACACAAATGTGAAAAAAAAGGCCAAGTTCCTATCCAAAAATGTCGGCCTATAAAAGTGGTGAGATCAGAAAATAAAGGCCAAGTCTGCATTCCCAGTTTTTCGTGCCTTATGAATCTTAATTCCTTCAACCTTCTCTCAGTTTCAACTTGGCTATGTTTTCCCTACTCAAATAAATAAATAATTAAAAACGTCTGGAAGTAATACTAAATACTATTAAAAACAAAATAAACAAACGTAAACATATTTGCATTTATAATCGTCAAAAGGGTACCTGAAGCACTAAACAAAGGGTAATTATTGCGATTATTTTTAATAAATTCCCCAGGGATAATGATGTTAAGAAGATTTAGTTTTTCTCCCCTTGTTCTTTTTCCCTTTTATTCCCTTTTGCTGTTCCTTTTTCCCACTTCCCCTTGTCTGTTCCTTTTTCCCACTTCCCCTTGTCTGTTCCATTTCCCCACTTCCCCTTGTGTGTTCCATTTCCCCACTTCCCCTTGTCTGTTCCTTTTCTCCCTCTTCCCTTTGTTCCTTTTTCCCCACTTCCCCTTGTCTGTTCTATTTCCCCACTTCCCCTTGTCTGTCCCATTTCCCCACTTCCCCTTATCTGTTCCATTTCCCCACTTTCCCTTGTCTGTTCCATTTTCCCTCGTCCCATTTAGCTCGTTCATTAACAGCATAAAGGTACAAAAGACATAAAATCTATGTCCCTATGTATTCATACATTATAAATTTTGCTTTCATAATATTAAAATACATGAAGTACGAATTCATTCTTAATTTATGTATAGGGTACCAAAGTACCATTTTGAGAAGGAGGAAGAGGAAACGACTCACAAAAAAATATTTTACATTAGTTTTTATTCAAACTTAATTTATTCAAGGATTGTTTATAATAATAATTTTAGGATATTACATACCATGATTTTCTTGTTGTACCTAGAATGGAAATTTGTTTGAATTCATGAGTATTGTTGTTGTTCTTGTTGTAGTGGGCAGACAAATACATTTACAGACGGATAAATACAAAATGATTGAGAAAAAACTTACAGCTTACTTCATTCTGATTGCAATACTCAATGTAGGGATTGTTGCATCAATAGTTCAACATGAATAATTGTTAATAGAGAAGGAAGATTTTTTCCAAGTCACTAAATAAATTATCTTTTCATATTCATTTTCTTTCACACAGTCCAAAAATATTTTTTCTATACATATTTGTATTACTTATTTTTTTTTATCGTGATCAAAATAATTTTTATATGCATATTGCATATCTTTACTATTAAATTTTCTTCTGATCAGTGATACCTAAACAAGAACGAGTATGCATAGTTTGTATAATTTAAAAATACTCATAGGGACCTATGTCAAAATTTTACCATTGTGATCATTTGCCAAAGTCTTTTTTGTAAATTTCTATTTTTGTTTCTATTATTCCTCTTTTATGAAAATTTTGTATGTACCATATTGATTTTTAAAACTTCGAATTTACTTTTGTCTTCGTAATTTGTTTATATTTTTATATTTGTATTTTTTATTCCTGTTGAAATATATTTTTGTTGTAAGGATGAATCCAAATATACATAGTATTCTGTAGAGAATGTAATTTTGCACATGAAGTTGCATTTTTTCTGGTTGTTTGTGCTTTCCTCAGAAGTAAAAGTCTTTTCCCAAGAGGTTTGATAGAGGGAACTGTAACAACGGAGGTCTTATCGTCCCGGATGCGAAGAGAGAAGGAAGACAGGATAGGAGAAAGCCAGCCGTTCCGAGAACGAACATTATCGCATCAGGATAAAATCCGCCCCGGGCAGGAATCGAACCCGCGGCCTGGCGCTTACAAGGCAGACGCGCCACCAACGAAGCTAACTAGGCTGGCCTGATTAACTTTAATAGTTCATTATCTCAAAGTGTGACACCGGTCCTTAAAGTGAAATACACTCACGCTCAGACAGTATGACAGACCCAGATCTGAAATCCAATAGACCGCGGTCTGTTACACGGTCTGAGTGTAAGTGGCTGACATTATAGCCTAGGAACCTGAGAAGCTCGAAATGATCATCACACACTGGGTTGTAGGTACCTAGGAGCTAACATACACTGTGCTGTAGGTATCAGATACTGTGCTGTAGGTATCAGATACTGTGCTGTAGGTATCAGATACTGTGCTGTAGGTATTAGGTACTGTGCTGTAGGTATCAGATACCTAGGTAACATACACTGTGCTGTAGGTATCAGATACCTAGGTAACATAAACTGTGCTGTAGGTATCAGATACCTAGTTAACATACACTGTGCTGTAGGTATCAGATACCTAGGTAACATACACTGTGCTGTAGGTATCAGATACCTAGGTAACATAAACTGTGCTGTACTGTGCTGTAGGTATCATACACTGTGCTGTAGGTATTAGGTACTGTGCTGTAGGTATCAGATAATGTGCTGTACTGCTGTAGGTATTAGGTACTACCTACCTACCTGTTTCCAGAAATAAATTCTCATTAAAGCGTTAAGCCCATAACGTTGGGGTTCATCAACACGTTTCTTGTTACGAGGAGCTGTAAAAATTTTAATCCCACTGTAATACCCCTGTAATTTGGCGAGAGAAAAATCAGAGGAGGGGAAAAGGGGGAAGGAGAGAGGGATGGGAAGGAAACGGATTGACAAGGGAGGAGGGGTAGGGATAGAAAAGAGATGAGAGAGGGGAGGAAGAGAAATGAAGAGGGAAGGACAGAAGGAGAAAGAGAGAGAGCAGGGAGGAGAAGGAGAGGAAGGAAAGAGGATGTGAAAGGAGATTGAAGGACAGAAAGAAGAGAGACCAGGAAGGAGAGAAGAGGGAAGGGGAAGAGAATAAGGGATAGGAAGAAGATGAGAGAGGGGAGGCAGAAGAGGAGGAGGAACAGAGGGAGAGAAGGAGAAGACTGAGAAGAGGGAAGAGGAAATAGAAGACGGGGGATTGGAAGAGAGACTAGAAGGGGAGGCAGGGGAAGATAAATGAAAAGAGGGAGGGGGAGAGGGGAAAAGGAGGGACGAAGAGGGAGGGATAGGAAGAGAGATTAGAAGAAGGAGGAACAGGCAATGTAGGTAAAATGCTGAAAATTTTCAGGTACCTACCTATACACGTGCTTTCGATAGGTTGAAATGTTGACGGGCTGGGAGTTTGGGTCCCCTCTGTGTGGTGCCGCCATTTTGAATCAGTGGAGGCTGTTCAGGCTAGGTGTACGCCTTGGAGTCCAAGTCCTCCATTTTGAATCAATATTGAAGGCTGAATGGATCAGGAACACAGCCTTTTTTGTAGAATAATAATTACAAGTTTAACCCAACTTTTAGGGCTGTTTGTCCCTACACCCAAGTCTTAGAGTGAGCTTTACATTGTGGTTATGTACCGGGTTAGGCCATGCTTGCATTAATTAAAAAAGAAAAAAAAATCCACAGTTTTAGCAAGCCTAACCCGGTACATACCCACAACCTTAGCATTCAAATCATGTCCAACAAGACCAATGGATCGCTAAACGCCGTATGGTACATCCTGTACTTCTGGCTATATCATATAGACCTACCTATACTATGATACTCAGCCTCGTGAGGGCAGTTCAAATCCCAATCAGGTCGTGAGACCGATTCCTCTACCACAAGCAATTCATGCACCAGTAAGAATAGATACCTACCTATAGGTATTACAATTTTTCATATCAATTTGATTCTCTTAAAGGATGTTAGTTTTTCGTGTTTCGTTTCTGAAAGTTTTCATCAAATCCCCCTCCCCCCTCTTCTCCCTATTACCACTAATCTATATCTACCGAAAATCTGCCCATCCTAATCTAATCCCACCCCTATCCCATCCCAATCCCACCCCTATCCCATCCCATTCTATCCCATTTCCGTCTCATATCCATATTATACGCTTCTGGTATGGTACTCACACAATAAGCCGTTTTCCCCTCTCTATCTCCCTCTCTCAACACAACAAATGATTTATGAACTTTTTAATCCTTATTCCCCTCATTCTCTTTCAGGCTCTCTCTCTCTCTCTTTTTCTCCCTCTTGTTCACTTTTCTCTCTCTCTCTCTTCCTCCCTCTTGTTCACTTTCTCTCTCTCTCTCTTATTATTTTGTTTATTTTCATCAAGTTTTGTGTTTCTTTTAACTTACGTCAGTATACCTCTCTTTCTACCTGTCTCTCATTTCTGTTTCTCTATCCTTTTCTCTCTCTCTCTCTCTCTCCCTCTGTTTCTACAATATTTCTCTCTCTCTCACTCTCACGTTCTATCCTTTTCTCTCTCTCGCTTTCTCACACTTCGTCTTTATCATCAAGATTTTTTCTTACACTTTTTCTCATCCCCTCTTTGTCGCTCTCTCATCTTCTCTTTCTCTTCCTCTCTCTCTCTCTCTTTCTTTCTTTCTCTTTATCTCTCTCTCTCTCTCTTTCTCTTTATCTCTCTCTCTCTCTCTTTCTCTTTATCTCTCTCTCTTCCTCTCTCTCTCTTTTTTCTCTCTCAAACATTCCTTTTTTTCTTCTTTTTGCATTATTATCATCAATATTTTTTCACACTTTCTCTCTCTCTCTCGTCTTTTGTATCTTCCTCTCACTTTTCCTGTTTGGTTATGAAGGCATAATGACGTAAACAAAATTTCAAGCCCTACAGCCTACACTATACATTATGTAGCAATATACATAAACATTTATGTAGCTTTATAAATTGAACGCTTTTATAATAACAAGGGCCTAGATTCGAATAAGCTCTAAAGGCTGTGTAGCCTAATGGTAGATTTGTATAACCTTAACCCAACCTTTATGGTTGTTTGCCTGGAGGGCAGTGCGTCTGCATTACAAGCGCTAGGTCGCGGCTCGATTCCCGCCCGGGGTGGATTTTTTTTCCTAAATAGATAAGGTATGCCGACATATAGATAAGGTTCATAGGTATGCCGACATGAGTTTTTTGCCATAGACCTGAGCTGTTCCCTACTCAGTCGACACAAACTTGAGCTATTCTGTTAAAGTTTTAAGAACCAACTTGCTTAAAAAAATATAAATAAGAAATAAAACAATATTCACAAAACAACAACACTGCGGTAATTAAAACCTATTGTCACAAATACAAACTAATTACTAATTAGGTATGATATTTAAGCACCTAATATTAGGTTCAACACAAACTATCAATCAGCTAATCAGACTCGCGAAACAATAGATATGAATAACTTAGATAAAGTGTTGATGTAGGTACTTAGAAATAAATATGGATTATACAGAAAATAAACTCCCAAGTACTTATATCTGAGACTCAATCATTTAGCTGTGTCATATGGGTCCCTTCAACTTCCCAAGGAAATGTTTTTTTATTTTTTGAAGAGGTTTGATAGAGGGAACTGTAACTGCCAAGGTCTTATTGTCCCGAAATCGAAAAGAGAAGGAAGACGGTATAGACGAAAGCCAGCCGTTCCGAAAACGAACATCATTATCTGTTAAGGATAAAATCCGCTCCAGGGCGGGAATCGAACCCGCGGCCTAGCGCCTACAAGGCAGACGCGCTACCCTCCAAGCAAACTAGGATGATTAAGTTAGGGAAATGAAACACGATTTGTTGATTTGTTTTTGTTCGGAATAATTCCATCTACCTTGTAAGTGCCAGGTCCCGGGTTCGATTCCCACCCGGGGAAACTTTATCCTAAACGGATAATGTTCGTTCTCGGAACGGCTAACTTTCTTCTATTATGTCCTCCTTCTCCCTTCGATTTCGGGATGATATGACCTCTGAGTAAATACCTACAGGGGAGTCAAAGGGATTTGAAACGCGAGATAATAATATGAGTAGTGAGTGTAGGTACTTTAAAAAAAATATAATAATAATAATAATTACCCATATCTTCCGATTAACCCTCTTCTGTAATTCATTATCATGGGCTTAACAGCTCATGATAAGGAAAAACATGAATAGGCCTACCTAATTTCTAAAAAAAAAAGTATAGGTCTAATTAGGTGGCTAGTCTAATTAGTTTCGAGGTTCGATTCCCGGCCGGGTCGATTTTCACCTAAACAGACGAGGTTCGTTTTCGGAACGGCTGGCTTTCTCTCTCTCTCTCTCTCTCTCTTTTAAGAGGTTTGACAGAGGGAACTGTAACTGCTATGGTCTTATCGTCCCGAAATCGAAGAGAGATGAATAAATGGGGTAATAAAAATACAATACCTTCTTATTCTTATAACTCAGTGGTGCGTCGAGAGATTTTTAAAAGGGGAAGATATATAAGTAAAACTGGGTATCCACTAACTTTACCTTAGGGAGCCGCAACCAAATAAAGCCGATTCGGGTAGAGCCACGCCCATTCATTCTTAGCGCCACTAGGCACAAAATTGAGCCCTTGAGGAACTTACCTTCATAAAGTCTTTTTTTTTAAAGAGGTTTGACAGAGGGAACTGTAACTGCTATGGTCTTATCGTCCCGAAATCGAAGAGAGAAGGAAGACAGGATAGGAAAAAGCCAGCCGTTCCGAGAACGAACATTATCCCATCAGGATAAAATCCACCCCGGGCGGGAATCGAACCCGCGGCCTAGCGCTCACAAGGCAGACGCACTACCAACTAAGCTAACCAGGCTGGCAAGTAGATAATTTGATTAGTTAGTTTGCTTTCTATTTGAATAGATAGCCAAGGACCTAGTACTGATCTAGTAGTAATGGAGCAGTTGCAAATGGGTAAAAATTATAAATAAATGGTCGATTCCTAGCTTTCAGAAACGGAACCAATTCCGATGGAGCATGATCTTTGATTTCCTATGGTTTATAGTGAATATAGTGCAGTTTCCAAAAGAGATTTTTTTCTTTAAGAGGTTTGACAGAGGGAACTGTAACTGCAATGGTCTTATCGTCCCGAAATCGAAGAGAGAAGGAAGACAGGATAGGAGAAACCCAGCCGTTCCGAGAACGAACATTATCCCATCAGGATAAAATCCGCCCCGGGCGGGAATCGAACCCGCGGCCTAGCGCTTACAAGGCAGACGCACTACCAACCAAGCTAACTAGGCTGGCTGGCTTTCTCTGATAAAAAAACTCATAAATTGCACAGTCCACCAGAACGGGTTAATGCTATTGAAAAGGGTGAGAATCGAATATCAACATGTGCTTGTCAACTGAACTGAGTGAGAGAGGGAGAAGAGGGAGAGAGAGAGAGAGAGAGAGAGAGAGAGAGAGAGAGAGAGAGAGAGAGAGAGGAGAGAGAGAGAGAGAGAGAGAGAGGGAGAGAGAAAATAAACAAGGTATGTAGGTAATATTAAATACGACCATTTAATCGCCAACAGTGAGGTTCAGTCATCTCTCGGGATTCTTACCTGAATTTCCTGCTGACTGGCTGTAGACAGAAGGAAGTTGTTCATCTGAGTTTTGAGGGTGTCATCCACCTCTACATCGATGTCATAGCAAGCTGTCTGCTTCTGCTCCAAACCTTCCACACTGAAAACACAACACAACATCCCGAATGAATATTTTAGTAATTGTTCAGAAGCCACGAAAATGAAAAAGAAAGCTCCTTTTTGTGTTTAACCTAACCCTATAATAAAACTGCACAATGCTCCTTTCTGCGTTTAACCTAACCCTATAATACCACTGGTTACTGCTCATTTGTGACAGCTACTTTTTGTAGCAATTTTCCATGGACGTGACTTCTGAAGAAATACCAATATTTTTATTTTTTAAGAGGTGTGATAGAGGGAACTGTAACTGTTGAGGTTTCATTGTCCCAAAAACGAAGAATAAAGGAAGACAGGTTAGAAAACAGCCAGCCGTTCCGAGAACAACTTGCAGCAGTAGAGGGATCAAACAGTTCTACCACAAATTCGAGCCACCTATAAACCTTGAAAAGCTCAGAGCTCGACATTTTCAGCCAAAACTTCAACCGAATAAAGTTCTCTTCATATTTCAAACCATTTTGAGGATAGGAAAAACCCAAGTGATCTTCATTGAAATTTATTTAGAACTTTTGTAATTGCTGATTTCAAGAAGGTGTTTAAAAGATCGTCAGCTCAAATTGAAGATTTTTTGAAACACTCTCACACAGACAATCTTCGTGTGGTTATTCGACAAAAAATATTTCAAAATCATTCAGAGCCGAATGATAACAAATCCTTAATTTCGACATTTCTTTTATGAGAACAAAGAAGTGTTTTAGAAATTTTGAACAGTTTACTTTCGCCTTCTTATTTCTTCTCATCTCCACATTGAAGATTTTGTCAGTTCAACACCAAGTTTAGACTTTCAAAACTCCACTCCAGACCTTCAACTCCATTCCTAGATCTTGAAAACTCCAATCCAAGACTTTGAACTCCAATCCTAGACCTTGAACTCCAATCTTGGACTTTCAAAACTTCATAGATCTCAAACTCCATTCACAAAATTTTAAGCTTCTATTCCATCCCGCCATCGCCAGTTTTAGACTTTCTTCTCCTGAATTAAGTCCATGTGTCTTTAAACGTCGTTGACTTTAATTTTATACAACAGCCCCTCATCTAAATCCCCACGTCAAAATAGTCGTATATTGCACCTTCATTAGAGTCCTAAAGTAACGCAGTCCTATCTCAGGAAGATATTTCAGTCTCATCTCAGCAGGATAAACACGGTATTTTCTACTTCTGGTCTGTTTTTATGGTCGACCTTTGGAAAATTACGAGTATTTTAGTTAAAAGTTGTCAGTGTTTGTCCACCCCCTGTTTTCCTACACAATCACCACCATCTAAGGGGCTTTTAATGTTATTTTAACCCCCTGTGTTCCTAAAGAATCACCACCATCTAAGGGGCATCTAAAGTTATTTTACCTCGTTCTCCACACATGCCACGCTGTCCACCCGGGCCGGACACGGGACTCCGCACACTCTTCTCCGGGAACACATCATACACACCCGCCGGCCCTGAGCTCTCCAAGCCAGGGGTTCCCAAACTGAACGAACTCTGCAGATGGGACACGTTGCGTGGGCGTTGGGCGAGGGACCGCGTGTTGAAAATGTCGCTACTGGCGCCACCTGGCGGATGAAGAACGCGACTTGAGTTGCGTCCGTTGTCGCCAAACCCGATCGTGAAACTTTCTGAGCTACTCATTGGTGGGAAGTGTGTGACGTTTGGAGTTGAAATGAAGGTCTGGGATTGATTGGAGTTGAAGGTCTAGGAATGGAGTTTGAGATCTATGAAGTTTTGTAAGTCCAAGATTGGAGTTCAAGGTCTAGGATTGGAGTTCAAAGTCTTGGATTGGAGTTTTCAAGATCTAGGAATGGAGTTGAAGGTCTAATGAAGGTCTGGGATTGATTGGAGTTGAAGGTCTAGGAATGGAGTTTGAGATCTATGAAGTTTTGAAAGTCCAAGATTGGAGTTCAAGGTCTAGGATTGGAGTTCAAAGTCTTGGATTGGAGTTTTCAAGATCTAGGAATGGAGTTGAAGGTCTGGAGTGGAGTTTTGAAAGTCTAAACTTGGTGTTGAACTGACAAAATCTTCAATGTGGAGATGAGAAGAAATAAGAAGGCGAAAGTAAACTGTTCAAAATTTCTAAAACACTTCTTTGTTCTCATAAAAGAAATGTCGAAATTAAGGATTTGTTATCATTCGGCTCTGAATGATTTTGAAATATTTTTTGTCGAATAACCACACGAAGATTGTCTGTGTGAGAGTGTTTCAAAAAATCTTCAATTTGAGCTGACGATCTTTTAAACACCTTCTTGAAATCAGCAATTACAAAAGTTCTAAATAAATTTCAATGAAGATCACTTGGGTTTTTCCTATCCTCAAAATGGTTTGAAATATGAAGAGAACTTTATTCGGTTGAAGTTTTGGCTGAAAATGTCGAGCTCTGAGCTTTTCAAGGTTTATAGGTGGCTCGAATTTGTGGTAGAACTGTTTGATCCCTCTACTGCTGCAAGTTGTTCTCGGAACGGCTGGCTGTTTTCTAACCTGTCTTCCTTTATTCTTCGTTTTTGGGACAATGAAACCTCAACAGTTACAGTTCCCTCTATCACACCTCTTAAAAAATAAAAATATTGGTATTTCTTCAGAAGTCACGTCCATGGAAAATTGCTACAAAAAGTAGCTGTCACAAATGAGCAGTAACCAGTGGTATTATAGGGTTAGGTTAAACGCAGAAAGGAGCATTGTGCAGTTTTATTATAGGGTTAGGTTAAACACAAAAAGGAGCTTTCTTTTTCATTTTCGTGGCTTCTGAACAATTACTAAAATATTCATTCGGGATGTTGTGTTGTGTTTTCAGTGTGGAAGGTTTGGAGCAGAAGCAGACAGCTTGCTATGACATCGATGTAGAGGTGGATGACACCCTCAAAACTCAGATGAACAACTTCCTTCTGTCTACAGCCAGTCAGCAGGAAATTCAGGTAAGAATCCCGAGAGATGACTGAACCTCACTGTTGGCGATTAAATGGTCGTATTTAATATTACCTACATACCTTGTTTATACCTAAACAGATTGACATTTCAAGTCCAAGTCAAGTCATGAAATTTAGTGTATTAAGCGGGGAACGACATTTCTGACAAGGATTTATGCTTAACACACTTAAAATTCCTTTGTTTATTTACATTCACTAATGAATCTAGTGACCCACATTCTATTCTCTTGTCTTATTCTTTGTTTCTCAGAGTTTGGACAACAAGATTCACGAGACAGTGGAAACCATCAACAGTTTGAAAACTAACCGCGAGTTCTTCCTGAGTTTCGCTAAGGATCCCCAACAGTTCATTAACAAGTGGATCATATCTCAGACTCGAGATCTCAAGGTAAACTTTTGTGAACAGTCGAAGCAAGTTCCAATTTTCGGCGATTTTTCCTTGAATTTGTCGGCCTGTTTCATCGTGATGCATTAGATGTGCGATGTATTCATTTATTTTGTTGCTTCCTCTCATTCGCAGACTATGACAGACGTGGTTGGCAATCCTGAGGAAGAGAGGCGCAGTGACTTCTACTATCAACCCTGGGCAGAGGAAGCAGTGTGTCGTTACTTCTACTCCAAGGTGCAACAGAAGCGAGCAGAACTGGAACAGGCGCTGGGTATTAGAAACAATTGAAGTGTTTCAGTGAAACACCTATACAACTGAAGGGTTTCAGTGGAACATCTGTGTATACCATTATGCCTGCTTGGAATGGTACACCGGCCATTCGAAACAACTGAAGTGTTTCAGTGAAACACCTATACAACTGAAGGGTTTCAGTGAAACACCTATACAAATGAAGGGTTTCAGTGAAACACCTATACATATCAGGGGTTTCAGTGAAACAGGTATATTCCTGCTTGGAACGGTGCACTGGTCATTCGAGATAAATGAGGGGTTTCAGTAAAACACCTATACAACTGAGGTGTTTCACTGTGAAACACCTAAGTCTGAAATGGCGATGTAATCTACCTGAAGTGAGCCATGTTTCACGAAGCACTCCGCGCGATGCAAATTTTGACAAATTTTACAAAGTTTTAATCACAGTAGGTCTGGAAACTATCACTTGAGTTCACGTGACGTGAGAGCAATGTGGTTATCATGAACGAAATTACCTACAATATTATGGGGAAAACTTTGAACTACATCTTTCTGACTCCCCATGAGCTCACGTGACGTGATGGTAGTGTGTTTCTACCCTTGGGTTGGCTTTAAATTGATCCATTTTCATAAACAACTTTTGACAAGAGAGGTTTCTCTCTTTTTGTAAATACGTATACTATAGGATAGGTGTAAGTACAGAATAATTTTACCTGAAATTTTTGGACTTTTCGTTTACTTCTATGTTTTAGTTTATCAGTTTGTGTGTCTTGCTGAGATACCGACAGGTTTTCCATATTTCTCGACATGGTCTTCACTTGACTGGAGTATTATGTATTGTTTCACATATATTATGTATTCACATATATTATTCACATATATTATGTATTGTTTATTTCTTATTCTTGTAAATAAACAGGGCTCTGACCCTTGCTTTATATAAAAAAAAGAAAAAAAGCTCGCCCGTGTGGGATTGAACTCACGCCCTCCTGTTTACCAGGCGAACACCTTGCCCATCACATTACTGAGGCTGGTTTATTCATTTGTTTTGTTGCTTCCTCTCATTCGCAGACTATGACAGACGTGGTTGGCAATCCTGAGGAAGAGAGGCGCAGTGACTTCTACTATCAACCCTGGGCAGAGGAAGCAGTGTGTCGTTACTTCTACTCTAAGGTGCAACAGAAGCGAGCAGAACTGGAACAGGCGCTGGGTATTAGAAACAACTGATGTGTTTCAGTGAAACACCTATAAAATTGAGGAGTTTCAGTGAAACATATGAGTTGTTTCAGTGAAACATCTATTCAACTGTTGTTCCATTGAAACAACTTGGGGGTTTCAGTGAAACACCTTTACAACTGAGGGGTTTCGGTGAAACACCTAAGTCTGTGAAATGGCGATGTAATCTACCTGAAGTGAGCCATGTTTCACGAAGCACTCCGCGCGATGCAAATTTTGACAAATTTTTTAGAAAGTTTTAATCACAGTAGGTCTGGAAACTATCACTTGAGTTCACGTGACGTGAGAGCAGTGTGGCTATCATGAACGAAATTACCTACAATGTTATGGGGGAAATTTTGAACTACATCTTTCTGACTTCCCGTGAGCTCACGTTACGTGACGTGACGTGATGGTAGTATGTCTCTACCCTTGGGTTGGCTTTAAATTGATCCATTTTCATAAACAACTTTTGACAAGAGAGGTTTCGGTAATTATGCAGAAGTCACGTCCGTGGAAAAGAAAAACTCCTTTTTGTATTTAACCTAACCCTATAATAACACTAATCACTGCTCTAATTGTGAAAACTCCCTCTTGCGTTGACTTCTGCACAAGTACCGAGGTTTCTCTCTTTTTGTAAATACGTATACTATAGGATAGGTATTAGGAACAGAATATAATTTTACCTGAAATTTTTGGACTTTTCGTTCACTTCTATGTTTTAGTGTATCAGTTTGTGTGTCTTGCTGAGATACCGACAGGTTTTCCACTCTTTCTTCTGTGTACAATAATCAAATTTTATAATAAACTCACTTTTCGATATTTATAAAATAATGAACCTGCCCGACTATTTTTATCATTTTACATTATTTCATGATTAATTTGCGGGGATTGAACCCGCGTCCTCCTATTTGTCAAACGGCCTTGACTTTTATTTATGTGACTTTTTTTTCAACATGATTCAACCAAAGAGATTCCACTTTGAACGTCCACACTTGCTGCTACAGGTCACTTTGTTATTTCTTGATGAACAAATTCCTAGAAATTAAAGAGTCTGTCTCTCATGTTAAGGGAGGTGTTTACATGGGGATCTATGTATTTGGAATCACCATGGAATATGCTTTGGCAGTCAGGGTGTTGAAGTTGAAAATTCATATCTCCTTGATTTCACAAGAAAAAAAAAGTCCGATAATAAAATACGCCTATACTTTGAGTTAGCAATACCCATCCATTATTCGAAAGTATGATGAGCTCTTGGAAATCAAAGTGAGTCATGAAAATGGGGATTTCTCTGTGAATCAATCTGGTTCACTCCCAGATGAACGGTTAGTAATAAGGTCATGTCTAACACAGAAGCCTTTGTGTTGTATTTGAAGTGTGGTGAAATTGAAGGGATTCTTTTAAGAAGGGTCTGAACGTGATGATGGGGTTTTGAGTAAAACAGCTTTGAGTTTTATTAGAGTTTGTTTAAATATTATTGTTATTTATTTATTATTAATAATAATATATTGAAAAATATGTATCTATTGGGATGATATTGCAAAAGGTCGTATGTATATCTTGATGAATAATGGATTATCAACATGATTCTTTTTGGAATTGATTCTTAATATTCCGCATTAGGAAGGCTGTTTTAACAAAAAAGAACCCAAGTAGATTTAGGGTCTTCTTGTAAAAAACCAGTCGATTAATATTATTCAATTTTTTTTTATCAGTTTTTGGAACTCTATTTATGTCTTTCACACGGTGTTAATATTACTCCTTTTAAAACACGAAACATTTGATAACGTTTATGGGGAAGTAAACATCAAAGGTTTTTCTCTGTCCGAGTGTCACTCTGGGCCTGCAGGCTAGAAGTCCCGGGTTCCATTTCCGACGGAATCGAAAAATTTCGGCTCTGTGTGTTTTACTGTCTGATTCACAATGTCTCTATACTTTTTTCTGTATGAAAGAGACCTTATGACTCAACATTGTAAATAATATTAATAAAAAAGAATAGTAAAAAAAAACTGTAACATGGTGGTGACCAATTGTCAATTTTAAACATTTGTCAGCTTCACAAATCCGAAACAAAGCATTTTTCTGAACTGAAAAATAATAGTAACAATAAACTAGTATTCGTTTGTGTTAGTAAGTGTATTGTTCAGTAGAAACTTGGACAGTGTTTAGATTTTATACCATGATGCTAATGCGGATTTATCCAGGGGAAATATGCCTTGTCTGCCGAAATCGGGTAAGTAGACCTAATAGTGTACGGTGTAGGTACGTAACCTACTCTTTATACTTATGGCTGGATTACTTGAGTTCAGTAAGTAGTCCAGCTACTGGCCTCTTGAAAACCTCTTTGCATACAGTTTACAGTACCATTCCAGTACAGTTAGTTGAAAAGAAGCAAAAAAAAAATACATATTTTTTATAAATTATATATGTTTGACAGTATATGTAATCTTATATTATAAAATCAAGATCCATTCACTCATTCACATTTCACACACTGATCGCTCGATCTCCAGAACCACAACACCTAGTTTAGGTATATCACTTATTTACACTTTAATTCATGTAGAGATCTCCGCTGTAGGTATTTTACTCTATTCCTCTCTCTCTCTCCTCCCCTCTCCCTCCCTCTCTCTCCTCTCTCTCTCTCTCTCTCTCTCTCTCTCTCTCTCTCTCTCTCTCTCTCTCTCTCTCTCTCTCTCTAGAGTACTTGACAACCGTCCTGCAACATGCCAAGGACTTCAAGGAATATCATCGCAACAACACGGCCAGAACACAGAAACTGAACAAAGCCATCATCAACTATCACATCAATGCAGAGAAGGAACAGAAGAAAGAACAAGAGAGAATCGAGAAGGAACGTATGCGACGCCTTATGGCAGAAGATGAAGAAGGATACAGGAAACTCATTGATCAGAAGAAAGACAAGCGACTTGCCTTCCTTCTCTCTCAGACAGACGAGTATATCAGTAACCTCACACAGATGGTGAAGGAACACAAGGAGGAACAACAGAAGAAAATGAGAGAGGAGAAGAAGAAAAAGAAGAAATCCATCAAGCAGAAGATCTTGGACGGCAACATGGATAAGCTTGATCTCGATGAAAGTTCACAATTAGAAGATCTCAGAATCACAGTCAAGGAAACCAACTCGGATAATAAACTGCGAGGAGAAGATGCACCTCCAGCGAAACAAATCAAGGAGTGGTTAGCATCACATCCAGGCTGGGAGGTGGTCATGGAGGATTCAGAGGATGAGGGAAGTGAGGATGAGGAAATGAAAGAGAAGAAAGAAGAACCAAGCAAAGCTGTAGGAGAGAAGAAGACGGAGGATGATGAATACAAGGATGCAGGAGAAGAAGCAACCTATTACAGTATTGCACATACCTATCATGAAAAGGTAACAGAACAAGCAAGTATCATGGTGAATGGAAAACTCAAGGAGTATCAGATCAAAGGATTGGAATGGATGGTTTCCCTGTATAATAACAATCTGAATGGTATCCTAGCGGATGAGATGGGACTGGGTAAGACTGTACAGACCATTGCCCTGCTTACCTATCTGATGGAGAAGAAGAAAAACCTCGGCCCTTACCTTGTCATTGTACCGCTATCTACATTATCTAACTGGGTGCTGGAGTTTGAGAAGTGGGCACCCTCTGCCAATGTAGTCGCCTACAAGGGATCCCCCCTCGCACGTCGCGCCCTGCAGGGCAGAATGAAGAACTCCAAGTTCAACGTATTACTTACCACGTATGAGTTTATAATCAAGGATAAGAGTGTTCTCAGTAAGATACAATGGAAATGTATGATCATAGATGAAGGCCATCGGATGAAGAATCACCATTGTAAGCTAACACAAACCCTCAACACATTCTATAACTCATCGCATCGTGTCCTACTCACAGGAACACCACTACAGAACAAACTACCTCCCTGTATAATAACAATCTGAATGGTATCCTAGCGGATGAGATGGGACTGGGTAAGACTGTACAGACCATTGCACTGCTTACCTATCTGATGGAGAAGAAGAAAAACCTCGGCCCTTACCTTGTCATTGTACCGCTATCTACATTATCTAACTGGGTGCTGGAGTTTGAGAAGTGGGCACCCTCTGCCAATGTAGTCGCCTACAAGGGATCCCCCCTCGCACGTCGCGCCCTCCAGGGTAGAATGAAGAACTCCAAGTTCAATGTATTACTCACCACGTATGAGTTTATCATCAAGGATAAGAGTGTTCTCAGTAAGATACAATGGAAATGTATGATCATAGATGAAGGCCATCGGATGAAGAATCATCATTGTAAGCTAACACAAACCCTCAACACATTCTATAACTCATCGCATCGTGTCCTACTCACAGGAACACCACTACAGAACAAACTACGGATCATAGGAACCATTTGGCACCAAAAATCGATTTTTTTGACATACGGCGTTTTCGCTTAGCACGGCAGAGCTGTTCTCCTCCCTGTTTATAGTCCCAGAGCTAGACACTGGTCTATTTTCTGTTTAAGGTCCCCTAGCCAGACAAGCAGTTACACAGTGACCATTACCCGCTATCAAACCATTTTTCAAGTTGTCTCACTCATTTTCTCTTATTTCCAGGTGCAAATATCTGATGAAGACGAGGACGAAGAAGACGAAAGTCCGAAAAAGAAGAAGAGGAAGAGTGCGAAAACGCCGGCCAAGGACAAGCACAAAGAAGATGACGAAGAGAAACACGTGGTGAGCAAGAGGAAGAAGAAGGTGGTGGAAGAGGAAGAAGAGGAGGTGGAGGAGGCGGAAGGAGAAGAGGAGGAGGAGGATAAGGCGAGTAAACCGCGGAAGAGTTAGATTGATTGCCGCTTGGGGCGCTGCGTGCGTGGGTTATAATCGCACTCTGGCGAAAATCTTAGGGTAATGTTACACCAAGCGCGCATTGTTTGCAAACGTTTGCAAACATTGCGCGCTTGGTGTAACATTACCTTTAGAGAAGACTCATATCAATAGAAACGAAAAACCCGTGTCGAAATTTGATCAATAGAAAGGAAAACCCCGTGTAGAAATTTGTACATATTGATCGTTTTATGCTTTAAACAATACGTAGGAAACTATTCTTCTATTATACTTCCAAAATTTGACAGATTTTTTCCCCCTTCAAGAGAGAAAAATATCTACGATTTTCTTTGTCTTAAATTCAATTGAATTTCAAATCGTCTTTTAAAGTAATGAAAATTTGACCCCATTACATTACTTTCCTTCCTATAAAAAGGGATCTGAGATTTAAGGACATGGGAAAAGAATGTTAGCAAAAAATTTGATTAGGATATTGTTAACTATTCCATAGTCCATACCCACATGTAACTAATTTTAACTACTTAGATTCATAGGAGATTTAATAGTGAGATTTGACATTTCCTGATTTTGCGACACTACCAGGAAGGAGGAAGCTGCGCCTGCGCGGAAGATTATTAGGAAGTTCAAAATCTCTAGTATTTTCTATTGTTTTGCCCTTAGATTTTAGACAAGTCTCTCTGCTTTTTTTCCATCTACCTACTTCTTTCTTTGTACTCTTTTTTTAATTTAAATGTAATATACGTAGATTGCGATTTTATTTTCAAAATGATTTGAAATCCTTTTATGATGTGTATGTCGAAGGTACTGGAAATAAATTAAAACTTACTTTTGACACACTACAATTTTACGTTGTTGTTTCTCTGATCTCTACCTTGGAGTTGGTCCTTTTGAGATTTCGCAAAAGAAAAAACTTTCAATACGAAGGGTTAATTGGGAGGTTTGGTATAGAGAACTGTGACTGCTAAGGTCTTATCCAAGAGAGAAGAAAGACAGGATAGGAGAAACCCAGCCGTTCCGAGAACGAACCTTATCCGTTCAGGATAAAATCCACCCCACGAGGGAATCGAACCCGCGGCCTAGCGCTTGCAAGGCAGACGCGCTACCCTCCAAGCTAACTAGTCTGGCAAACAATTCTCTGTCTTCATGTACTTTTTTTTCGAACAAACTGCTAATTTTCTCGAAAATGAACAATCACACCAGGAGTTTTGGCAGTAAAACGACGGAAAATTGTCAAGAGGAAAAAATTTGACACGAAAAAAAAAACTAGAAGAGAAAAGTAAGACATTAATAAAAGGTGACCGTTGGGGGTTGTGGGGGGAAGGCAGTTTTTATTGAGGTCAGAATTTTTATTCGGGTCAACTTGGATTTTGCTGACGTCATTGTAAGTGGCTTGCTAATTTTCATTTTACATTTACATTATTTTCGAGAAGTACTATCTAAAATCTTTCTCACCCGTCCGTATTTTCCAGGAATGTTTGATCAGAAGTCGACTGGTTCGGAGCGGCACGAATTCCTGCAGACCATCCTGCATCAGGACGATGAAGAGGAAGAGGAGAACGAGGTACCCGATGACGAGACTGTAAATCAGCTGATAGCGAGGACTGAAGATGAACTGACCCTGTTCCAGAAGATGGACGCTGAGCGGCGCAAGGGCGAAACCAAGCCGAGACTGGTGGAAATTAAGGAACTTCCAGACTGGTGAGTTTAGGAACTTCAAGGCGCTAGGCCGCAGGTTTGATTCCCGCCCGGGGTGGATTTCATCCTGAACAGATAAGGTTCGTTCTCGGAATGGCTGGCTTCGGGACGATAAGACCATAGCAGTTAAAGTTCCCTCTATTAAACTTCTTCTATAGCAAGTCTCTCTCTCTCCCGCTCAAGCAAGGTTGTTCAGTCTCTCTAAGTCGCTCGGTAATGTGCCTCTGCTACTATCACTTTCTTCTCTCTAATACCCTTAATGGCACAATTTCTCCACGTCTTCTTTGGTCATTTTTCATAAGCAACACTTTGTTCCTATTTTTTCACGAGGGTAACGTGCTCGTGATGCTCGAACAATTTGCCCCCTTGCATAACCAGATCAACTCCCTTTACCTGTATTTGGTCCAAGAAGCGCTACCCACAAGAAATTTTCTCGTAATTAATTGCTTCACGAGAAAGGATTCGCATCTATTTTTTTACATTCATTTCCCTATTTCTTTGTTCTCAGGATGGTGAAAGATGATGACGAGGTAGAGAACTCGATGTACGAGGAGGAGCGCGAACGAGAGAAGGAAGAAGCGCTCATGGGGCGCGGCTCACGACAGCGCAAACAGGTAAGTGTTGCGCTAATACGGACATTTTGCTAATATGGGTACGGCATTCTTCTTCAAATCTTTCTTTGCATTATTGGCCGCAGTTTTCTTTTTATGGTCGGCCATATGTTTCTTTTTATTATGGGTTATAAGTCGTATCTTTGTTATTTTTATCAGCTGCAGGCTTCTTTTTATAATTAGCCTTATGTTTCTTTTTATTATCAGCCTTCGGTAGTTTTTAATGTCCTTTTTCGGCATTCTTCTTCAAATCTTTCTTTGCATTATTGGCCGCAGGTTTCTTTTTATGATCGGCTATATGTTTCTTTTTATTATGAGTTTTGAGTCGTATCTTTGTTATTTTTATCAGCTGCAGGCTTCTTTTTATTATTAGCCGTATGTTTCTTTTTATGATCAGCCATGTGTTTTTTATTATGAGCTGTATATTTCTTATTATCAATCAGCCTTCGGTTTCTTCAAATTATGAACCGAGTGTTTTTTCGGCAGGCTTCTTCAAATCTTTCTTTGCATTGTTGGCCGAAGGTTTCTTTTTAGGATCAGTGTTTTTATGATGAGACGTGTGGTTCTCTTTATTATTAGCCTCTTGTGTCTTTTTACTATCAGCCTTCGGTTTCTTCAAATTATGAACCGCAGTTTTCTTCACAACATGAACTGCCGGCACCTTCCTAACTCTTTTTGCCACAGTTTTCTCCAAGTTCTTAGCCGCGGCCCAGTCCTGCTTAGTGACCGCAGGTTGAAAGTTGTCACACTGCGGAAAATGAGGCGGGGCTCGAACGAACTGTTTGCGGTCTCCCACTTGGAAGACGAGTGTCATGCCCGTGTCTGTGTGCATGACGAAGTGACAGTGGAAGTACCACATGCCTGAAACAAGAAACGATAATAATTAACGATAATAATAATATCCAAATTATTTGGATATTAGTAAGGACATTTTATGATTTCACCAAACTGATCAGGTAAAGCCAGCCTAGTTAGCTTGGTTAGTAGCGCGCCTGCCTTGTAAGTGCTAGGCCGCGGGTTCGATTTTTATCCCAAACAAATTCATTCTCGGAAAGGAAGGTTTTTTCCCATCCTGTCCTCTCTTTGATTTCAGGACGGTAGGACCTCCCTTATTACAGCTTCTCCTATCAATTTTTTTCTTCGACAGGTTTGATAGAGGGAACTATAAGACCTTATCTTATCGTCCTGAAAGCGAAGTGAGAAGGAAGACAGGATAGGAAAAAGCCAGCCGTTCAGAGAACGAACCTTATCCGCTCAGGATAAAATCTGCCCCCGGCGGACATCGAACCCGCGGCCTAGCGCTTACAAGGAAGACGTGCTACCCTCCAAGGTAACTAGACTGACCGTAGGAGCTATAGGTAAAGTAGAACTCTCAAGGAGCTGAATGGTATTTTATCATAGCTCATCATCAATATTCAAAAATCTACGCTTGTAGCCTTACTACCAACATTATCTGTTGAGGATAAAATCCGTCCCAGCGGCAATCGAACCCGCGGCTTAGTTCCTATAAAGCAGACGGGCTACCAACCAAGCTAACCATAAGATGGCCAGAATTGCTGGACTCACCTGGATTGTTGAAATGCACCCGCACCACCGTGTACCCACTGGGCAAATTCCCCACGGTATCCTTCACAATAGGTCTGGGCTGAGTTGTCCTCAGTCGAGGTCCCTCCTGGTCCAACTGTCTTATGAGCTGGGACAGAAACAGTCCCTTGTCCACATTAGGCGGGATTTTCCCCTGTTTGAGAATATACATGTCTGTCCCGTGCAGATGAAGAGGGTGGGGAAGCAGGGTGTTCCCTTGGGCTGGAAGAAAAGACGCCGGGAATTAGTCAGACCCCGGGGGACGCAAATTTGCACTCATATTTCGATTGCAAATATTTAGAAAAAGTAGGTAATATTCACGCAGAATCATCAATAAAATCACTGGGACGATAAGACCATCACTGGGTCGATAAGACCCTCTGTCAAACCTCTTAAAAAATCACTTGAAATCAGGAATAGGAGGGGTTTTCATTTCAAACATCCCGGGAAAGAGTTTCAAATCAAACTGTTGCACTGGTTAAACCGACACGCTACCAACCAAGCTAACTAGGCTACCAGCAGTTTACTACTTTTTTTTTTTAAGAGGTTTGACAGAGGGAACTGTAACTGCTATGGTCTTATCGTCCCGAAATCGAAGAGAGAAGGAAGACAGACCTCGGCCTTTTTTCATTCTTTTTTATAATGGGTACCTAAATGTCTGTAGGCATAGAAGTATTTTTTCCTTTGTGTACTTAATTTTTCAACCCTTTGCAAATTAATTTTATAGGCATTAGCTTCTCGACAAATTTAAAGTTTAATCGGTTGTGCGAATTTTGGATTTAACTTTTCAATTAGGTAGGCGGGACATTTGAGAAATTATCATTTTCTGTTTTGGAAGCTTCTACTAATATTCAAGTGTTGCACTCTTTTGTAGTTAGTACGTGCACTTTACGTTCACGTAGGGCTGAACAATAATTTCATTCATAAAATAAAAACGAAATGATATTTATTCTCACTAATCAAACGTAATCATTAAATTTCTTGAATTTACCTACCTACTAAGCGGTTGGCGGTAATACATGAAAGGTTTTATTGAACAAAAGGGGCTAGATACAAAAATGGAGCTTTAAATAACGTACCTATATCAGCTTGGAAGTTTTTGATTTGGGAGGTAAAAAAAAAATAAATAGAAAGTAAAAGAAAAAACTCGTTTGTCCTAATAACCCATTTAGATATCTGCCTATCAACATTTTTTTCGGGGACTGAGTCTTAACATTGAACATTAGAAAAGCCGTTTAATTCAAAAAGGGCCTAAGCCGGGTTGGGCCCTTGTTCAATACAACCTTTCAATTTCATATTGCACCACATGACATACCGTATGATTAACGAAGCACTTGTAGGTTACCTACTATGAGATAAGTACCCAATACAATCACGATTAAGCCTGGAAGAATCGTCGCTTGCCAATTTGATATAAAGGATAGTAAATTCGTACGTTTGACATGTAAAGATATGAGGATGAGTTTCGTAATTGAATAATGGGACAACGGGAATAATGGGACAACAGGATATGGGATCGCGGATTAAGAAGGATACCTACTCACCCAATCTTATAGCGAGGCATTCACATCAAGTGTCAAGACAGTTCCTTTCTCAATAATCGAATCGCCTTTGTAGAATCCAACGAAAAGGCACGTGTTCTGTCTGAAACGTACTGATTTCTGTTCTAATATCGTAATATCCATTAATACTTGAATAAAAGTTATTCTTTGTTATTGTAATTTGTGTATTTGCGTTTTTTTTTTTTGCGTCAGTAATAAATAGGATAACCGCGGATAACGTAAAATCAAAAGAAAACGTAGGTAGGTAATAGTAACTGTACCTACTTAAGTACATACCTACGTACCTATCTATACGTAATGGATTACACCCTATCGATCGAAACAAAGATAGGTAAATTTTTGTCCGATTAATAGTAATATTTTTGTGAACTATCTAACTTTTGACTTTATTTTTGCGTCTATGAAACGGTATGTTAGAATAAGAAACTGATGAAAAATCTAGCAAGACGTATAAAATCATGATATGAAATCTAACATAATGTGAACGATTCTAGGCTAGATTTCTAGCGTAATATGAACTTTTGCTTCTATCCTCGCATAGCTGGCCGTTTGGTACTTAATCTAGTGCGCCGTCTACACCAGGACATTCTAGACTGGATCTTCGCCCTCAAGAGATCCTGGCTGAATTGTTGTAACGGCGAGGTAGCACGAAATAGCGACAGTGCTGCTCCTAGTGATGAGAAGACGAACAATAACAGTAGCGTCAAGAACCACAACCCGCCACATGCAGAGTTGACACAGAAGAAAAGCTATGAGAGTAAGTAGAAATATATCGTTCACCTAGGCACAAAGGTCCTGTTCACCAGTTCACCTAGGCACAAAGGTCCAAAATTTAACCCTTTTCAGCAAGGGAACTGACTTCTGGCCGCAGTACCTAAACTAGGAAATGCAAACACCCTATCTGTCATAACCGGACTCCATTCGGTGACAATTGCCTTAATGGTCAGTGACCATTGCGGTCACCCATTTGGATACCAACCACGCGCAACGTTGCTTACTTTAGGGATCTACCTATACTATACGAAACGGGTGCATTGCCGCGCCACTGCTGAATGATGCTTTTTTTTAAGAGGTTTGACAGAGGGAACTGTAACTGCTATGGTCTTATCGTCCCGAAATCGAAGAGAGAAGGAAGACAGAATGTAGAAATTTGATCAATAGAAAGGAAAACCCCGTGTAGAAATTTGTAAATAATGATCGTTTTATGCTTTAAACAATACGCAGGGAACTAGGGACTTATTCTCCTATAGGTACTTCAAAAGTTTGACAGATTTTTTCCCCCTTCTTCAAGAGAAATAGAAAAAAATATCTCCAAAATACTCCAAATTGATTTTCTTCGGTCCTTAATTAAATTCAATTGAATTTCAATTGTCTCTTAAATTAATTAAAAGGGTTTTTGAGATTAAAGGACATGAGAAAAAGAATGTTAGCAAAAAATTGATTAGATATTTTAACTATTCCATACATATGTAACTAATTTTAAATATGTACTTAGATTCATAGAAGATTTCATAGTGAGATTTGACATTTCCTGAATTTGCGATCGCAGGGGAGTGGTCAAGATATTCTTCTGCGCATGCTCAGTACCTAGGTTAACTACCAGGAAGGTCATTACCATAACTACGTCTGCGCAGAAGATCATAATGAATATTAGGAAGTTCAAAATCTCTAGTATTTTCTATTGTTTTGCCCTTAGATTTTAGACAAGTCTCTCTGCTTTTTTTTCCATCTACCTACTTCTTTCTTTGTACTCTTTTTTTAATTTAAATGTAATATACATAGATTGCGATTTTATTTTCAAAATGATTTGAAATCCTTGTATGATGTGTATGTCGAAGGTACTTGAAATAAATTAAAACTTACTTTTGACACACTAGAATTTTACGTTGTTGTTTTTCTGATCTCTCCTTGGAAAGTTGGTCCTTTTGAGATTTCGCAAAAGAAAAAACTTTCAATATGAAGGGTTAGTTAGGAAGTTTGGTATAGAGAACTGTAACCGCTAAGGTCTTATCGTCCCGAAATCCAAGAGAGAAGAAAGGATAGGAGAAACCCAGCCGTTCCGAGAACGAACCTTATCCGTTCAGGATAAAATCCACCCCACGAGGGAATCGAACCCGCGGCCTAGCGCTTACAAGGCAGACGCGCTACCCTCCAAGCTAACTAGTCTGGCAAACAATTCTCTGTCTTCATGTACTTTTTTTTCGAACAAACTGCTAATTTTCTCGAAAATGAACAATCACACCAGGAGTTTTGGCAGTAAAACGACGGAAAATTGTCAAGAGGAAAAAATTTGACACGAAAAAAAAAACTAGAAGAGAAAAGTAAGACATTAATAAAAGTGGACAGAGTGTACAGCATTGAGCAGAAAAGAACCATCCATTCCCCTCATGGTTGGTTCTTTTCTTTTTAATGCTGTCCAATTATGAGAGAGAAAAAAATGACCCGATTTTACAGTCCACTTCAACTGGGAAGTCCGATGACCTTTGGGTGCGCACTCGTCAAAAAATAGCTCGTTGATTAACAAGTAAGCATGTGAATAGTTGATCCCATGGGATTTTTCACGCCGAATCGAATGGTGAAACTTTTAGAACTGTCCGACTTACAGTTAAGTTGCGGTTCCCCTCCATGCGCTTCCATCGGATTTCCCAGTTGACGTGGACTGTACATTACCTACTTTCTTTCCTATAGGATAAAGAAAGTGAAAAATAGTAATGATGAGTAAACTTTGTTCCTTTGTTGTATTAAAACAAACAATTTTGTTCAGTTTCAGTTACTAAAATGGCCTGGTTTCATTCAGTCAACCGAGAACGAGCCGTGCAAATGGTGGCAGCAGGTAAGAAAATGTTACATTTAGCCTAAATATTCACAATAGAAATGTCATTTCCCTCCATTGAAAATGTGGACACTGAAGATCAACAACGTTGCGTGTGGTTAATGTTTGGACGGATGACCTACAGGGGACAAATCAAGTGTTGCTTACTGTTCTAGGTCCCGCTGAAACTGATATTTATTAATTCTAAACTATAATACCTACTGTAAGAAAAGAAAAGAAAAAGAAACTGTATTTATCTGTTATGAATTGTATCTTTTCTCAATAAAGGCTATTTTATTTATTTATTTATTTATTACCCAAATACATTAGGTACCTAATTGACACCTAATACCTTCTCTCCAGTCTAGGCTTGGAGGGTAGCGCGTCTGCCTTATAAGCTCTAGGTCGCGGGTTCGATTCCCGCCCGGGACGGATAAGGTTCGTTCTCGGAACGGCTGGCTTTCTCCTATCCTGTCTTCCTTCTCTCTTTGATTTCGGGACGACAATACTTTAGCAGTTACAGTTCCCTGTATCAAAGACTCTTTAGTACCCAATACCTATAGTTAGTTTCTATTTTGACATTTTTCTGTCCCTCAGGAGGCGAAGGCTGTTTCCTCGTTCGACCATCCTCTTCCTCGGAACCTCTGACCTTGACCTTATGGTATGGTGGAAGAGCGTACAATATTTTCATTCGGAAGCGAGACGACAACAAGATCGGTCTTGGAACGTTCAAACCGAATGAAGTGGTAAGTATTCCGTCCGGTTTATACTCTGAAATCCTATATGTTCACTGATACCGATTAGAGTTTAAAAAATATATATATATTTATATGAGCACACACTGTAGGTACCTAAACCTATTTACTTTTTTTACGAGTTTTGATAGAGGGAACTTAACTGCTAAGCTCTTATCGTCCCGAAATCGTAGAAAGAAGACAGGATAGGCGAAAGCCAGCCGTTCCGGGAACGAACATTATCCGTTCAGGATGAACCCGCGACCCAATAGCGGTTACGCGGGACCTTCTGCAGGGAAGGCGAGCGCGTTACCACTGGACTAATCCTGTCCCTTCGATTACACAGATCACAGATATTTAGAGCTATTATGAATTATGACTCATCAGCTAGCAGTCAGATGCTATCAAGAATATGTTTAGGATAATATTATGACAAATACATGAATCAATTTTGATAAAACTGCTGATTTTATTTTATCGACATTTCACGTTTGTTTCTTCAAATAAAAAAAAAAAAAACAATTGAACTCGTGCTTTATCTCAAAATATTAGCATTTTGTTGAAAATTATCTATCTCTACATTCTACATGCTCGTAGTATAGGTACATATTTTATTATCATGATCAGCCATTGACTCACGCATTCGTATGATTTGTCATGATTCCATTTTTACTTTCCTTATCCTATACCTAGGAAGGAAAGTAATGTAATCGGGTCAAATTTTCGATGGTCAGTTTTTAGTATCAAAACACGTTTTGAGGTCCCTAGAGCCTAAATCTTGGATTTTGAATTAAGGAGCACAGTAGCTCTCCACTCCACCAAGTCAGTGTTAGATATAAGCCCATTACTTTATGGAACTTTGAAAATTATTGTTTATAAATGTAGATTTTGAGTCATAATTACCTTTTGTTTCAACAGATGGCAGCTCGTGAAGATGCAACAAATCATCCACGGGATTCTCATCCTTGTCGTACTCAGCCTCGCTGTGTAATCACATCTCGTCCCCGAGGAGTTGTGCTCAGATGGAGGCTGAGTAGGATTATGTTCAGACATTTGGCAGATTACAACAAACTGTCCGGAGTGCAGAGAGCAATGTGGTAGAGAGTTGAGTCAAACTTATATCAGCTTTTGGAGAACCATTGTTCTTGTAGATATTTAAACAAACCATTAGAAGCATTACCTACTTACTTGGGCAGAAAGAGTCTTGTAGGTAAATAGTCCCAGTAGTACCTAATTTAGTTGTTCTTAAGTTATTGGATTCGAAACAGAGTTAACTGGACTGTGGTTTAAAATGTTTGAATCTCAGACGCAACTTTGAAAATTCAGTCAAAGGAAGGTCATTATTTGTCAATCTATCATCTGAACCAGCCCATTGCATCTGCCTGTTACCTGTATCTATGCCATAGTGGAGTTATTTTGAATAACTGTAGAGGAGGAGTCAGGCTAATTTTGGAGTAAAATTGGGGATTTTTTTTTTCCATGCACAGACTTTTTTTTAAAGAATAGTCTTGGGTATTCTTAGTTTGGTTATCTTTAAACAGATTGTATAGTTCTACAGCGTGTTATTGTAGGTACATGTCAGTGTTTATTGAAAAATCTACAAATAGAATGTAGCTAATTGATCAAAAAATAAAAGAAAAGTTTACATAAGTAATAAATAATGAATGTGACGTTTTATTATGTATCAAACAAAAAATAATAAATTTAATTTATGTATTTACAGTCAGCACACATGGCCTTGTTGCTTAGCGTGTAAATAAATAAATAAATAAATTTACAGTCAGAGAAAAGAGGCTTTTAAATTCTTATAGCTACACAAATTTCATTAGGAGTGTTCTAGACTTGTGAAAAAAAGTCACCAAAAACAAGAAAAGCTTTCTTTAAAAAAAAAAAGAGATCAATGAAATGGAATTCTTACCAAACATGATAACTGCTAACTATAATTGAGGGGGTATAAGAAAAGGGAGAAAATGAGGGTTGAACCTGTCTAAGTGGGAAACCTGGATAACTGGGAAAAAAATTGTGGCCCCTTCATGGCAACCTCTCTAAGTAGGACACTTTTTTAACTGGGAAACCTGGATAAGTGGGAAAAAATTGTCAGTCCCTTGGATTCCCACTTAGACAGGTCTTGGTATGTAGCTGTCAAATGTGACAAGGATGCGACACGAAACTTTTGGTTAAGACCGGTGCGACTGTATTTCCTTATGTCTTTTTTATGAGAAATATTGCACAACTTTCCCATAACAAAGAGGATTAACCATTTAATGACATGTGCTGTGCAGGGGTAGAAACAATAACTCTCTCTTTTATTATGGTTATCAATATTATGCAACAAATTATTCAAGGGATTAACCTCCTCCATTCCTTGAGAAAACAGAGAATTTCCCATGCTCAAGGAAAACAGGGTATTATCTGTGCTTTAGAAACAAATTGAAGCCATTCTAGGCTCATTCCTTTTTCTTCTCAGCCAGGATACTATTATGAAGTCTGGACACATCGTTCTCCACTAGGTCTGGTAAGAGAAGACCAGTCTCATCAAAATAATTGGCCACTGACTTGTTGAACTGTTCAGATCGTGTGACACCGGTTTTTGTATCTTTGTATTGGAGAACCAGATTATACATGTCATCATACCTGTAATCAAAAGATAGTCATACAATGAATGTGAAAGTCAGTTCTTGAACGGCTAACATCATATCAGGCTTTTAGATTTTAGAGGTAGGTAGGATAGAGGCTACTGTATGGTTTTTTCATCACCTGAAATTAAAGAGAGGAAGACAGGATAGAAATCCAGATAAAGTTGGCTCTGGGTGGGAATCAAATCTACCATTTTTAAGTGGGAACAACTTTTCCACTCCTAGACTACAATATGGCCAAAGGATCATCTGATGTGCTCAATCTGGCTATTCATCCCAATAAACATCACTCAAAAGGTTCAAAACTTTTGGTGGAAGAGATACTTTTTAATTTAATCTCATCCTAACAGAATAAGATCTAGAAGAGTGGTATGTATAATAATCCCAGCAGGATAAGCAAGGGCTCTCTGTCCTATGCATGAGATAAATAATTCTTATCAATCTACTTTTTGTTTCAGACATTTTGCAAAGCCCTCATCTTGCTACGAAATAAAGGACTATTGACTCCCATAGATCTTCTGCCCCTATTCTTTGGATTACTCAGATGTCCTGATAAACCCCTAAGAAAGTTTTTAGAAACCCATATCATCACTGATATTAAAAATATCAATGCCAAACATAAGAATGCTAAATTGAACACGGTAAGATTTAAATCACTTCATATTCATATTTCATCAACTCTCATATTTAGAGTCTTGAGCAGGCATGTCAAACTTCTTTAGCCTATGGCGAATTTAATACTTCAAAAAGTTAGTTATTAAAGTAAACCTGGAAGGTAGCATGTCTACCATGTGAGTGCTAGAATATCAGGTAGGAATCAAACCCATGATGATAATGTTTGTTCTCAGAATAACTGGCTTTCTCCTATCCTGTCTTCCTTCTACCTTTGATTTTGGAATGGTATGACCTCTGTTGTTACTGTCCCCACTATCAAATTCCTTGAAAAAGGAAGATGGAAAGGTAACGTAATTTTATCAATTGCCCATTTTAACCAAATATTTGATTCTTGAGCTTTTTACCTTTACCACAGATAAATTTTACTCATGATTGTTCTATTGTATTTTGCAGACACTTCAGAACTTCATGTACGAAATGCTCAAAGACTCCAATCATCGGGCGGCCAAAATGTCTCTCTCCATCATGGTCCACCTCTAACTTTTAGATTTTAGAGGTAGGTAGGATAGAGGCTACTGTAAAAATGGTTTTTTCATCACCTGAAATTAAAGAGAGGAAGACAGGATAGAAATCCAGATAAAGTTGGCTCTGGGTGGGAATCAAATCTACCAACTAGTGTTCACAAAACAGGCATGCTGCCTTCTAAGCTAACTAGGTTGAGTCACTCTTACCACAGGGTGATGTTTTCACTTACTTTTTGAGATATGAGCTGGCTTCCCACACAATATGGTCTTTCTTGGCCACGGCAAATATTCCCTTCTCTTTGTAGGTTGTGTAGAGTGTGAGGATCCCCATCATGAGGAAATAGGTGGTCACACACATGATCAGCACAGGTCTGGGGAGAAAAAAATCATGTTAAATCTTAGCATATGACAGTCCACCAGGCTATAACTCAGTTGCAAGATTTTTTTTCTTTGATTGGAAACATTTCTGTAATTTGAAATAATTTATTTTCTTCAAATTTTCATGGGTGTCTGGTAGACATGGGCTCACTTTAAAGGAGCAAAAAAAAAAAAAAAAAAAAAAAAAAAAAAACTCTACTTTCCAAAAAAAAACATCAGGGAAAAATCCGCCAGGAACATCAGGATAAAATCCGCCCCGGGCGGGAATCGAACCCGCGGCCTAAGCGCTTACAAGGCAGACGGACTACCAACTAAGCTAACTAGGCTGGCTTGGTCGAGTTTAAAAAAAAAAAAATTAGCCAGCCTAGTTAGCTTAGTTGGTAGTGCGTCTGCCTTGTAAGCGCTAGGCCGCGGGTTCGATTCCCGCCCGGGGCGGATTTTATCCTGATGGGATAATGTTCGTTCTCGGAACGGCTGGCTTTTTCCTATCCTGTCTTCCTTCTCTCTTCGATTTCGGGACGATAAGACCATAGCAGTTACATTTCCCTCTATCAAACTTCTTCAACAAAATATGTACTCAAAACGCTTGACGGGCGTAAAATTACGTGGCAGGTACCACATCTAGATATTTCCTTATGAATGTTTATTGTATATTGTAATTAAGTAGGTAGATAGGTAAGAGTATTACCTATATTAGTTTATATTGTAAATATTATTATATTAAACTTTTACTTGTATATCTATTGACACACCTAATAATATTAAAAAAAAAAAAAAAAAAAAAAAAAAAAAAGGAAAAGGGGGTATGGAAAAAAAAAAAAAAAAAAAAATTTAAAAAAAAAAAAAAAAAAATGGAAAGTAGGTATAGGTACATAATAAATAAAAATACATTTTATTATTTTAAATTATCGGGTTTTGTTGTCTAACTTTATTATCATAGCATGAAAATGTCATCAAGGTCCTTATTTACCTACTTTCTTATTTCAGATCGTAAAAAAAAATTAAAATATAAAATTACAAAAAAACGAAACTCCAGTAGGTATCCTCAACTTGAGTCTTGAGTGACGCACATAACACGCAAGATGCGAAGCAGCGAATGTCACGCTCTAGCTCTAGAGAGTCTAGAGTGATCTTTGAGTGGTACTTCTAAATTACGGAAAGAGAAGCGGATAACGTAGTGTGGATGAGGCTTGATAACAAATTTTTGAGAGCGCGACTTTTTGAAAAATCCGTATTTTTTCGGGATATTTTTGGTTTTGGAAGAAAAAAAATGAACTGAAAGTTGAGGATTGATAAGGAAGAAAGGAAGGGATTTCAATTCTTTTTTTAACAGTGATATTAAGAAGTCAGTTTATTAAAAATGAATAATCTAATCAGAAGCTCACTATCTATTTTCAGCCAAACTTTCAAACAGGTAAGAAAACTTTATCCTAAGAAGCACTGACTTTGAAAGTCACCATAGTACTGTTTTGGTAGAGCTTATCATTCAGTAGGAATAAGAATCAACCTTGAAAATGCTTATCCCATTGGTTTATTGTATTTTGCAAAAGGAAAAAAACCCAATAATTTAACCTTGTTTCCAGCCAACCACAATTTCTCAACAAGTACGAAACAAATGGACTGACTACAGAATGAAGAAAGATGCTCGCAGAAGGAAAACTGTGGAAGATTATGGTGCTGTCAAAATGAGACTGAACATCATACGGAAAAACCGTGTTATACCAATGGAATTACAGGTAAAGCATGAAAATAGGTAGATGTAGCAATAGCAGGGCACTTAAATCTTGACTTTTCATGTGTCTTTAAGTTGGATTTTTTTTTGTCTCGCTGGAGGACGTAAAACTGAGACAAAACCAGCCCTGTCAAGCCACAGACAATAACACTGGCTCTTTTGAGGGTAAGGTACCTACTTACCATATTTTTTTATGGTGTAGGTACCTTGTAAAATCAAGTCAAGTTTGAAATTGAAATAAAACGCGTCACATTTGTCGCGCACGTGCGTCGACCTTTTCAATGACCCGCTCTTTAGGAAGTCCTTTATTTCGGTCGAAAGAGCACGTGATAACGTCGTTGTTGAATTTCAGAAAATCAGGATCCTATCCTGTCCTTTTGAATGCCAAGTGCCAACTTGCTGATTGATAGGGATTTATATTTTTAAAAAAATAGATGTGAATCTTTTAAAAAGCATCCTTTCATCATGGTTCGACACAACAACCAGCTCCCCAACAACCTCCCTCAGTTGCAGAACTTGATCAAGAGAGATCCCATCTCGTACAAGGATGAGGTAAGGTTGAAAGAATTTCACTTGAAAATGTTAGATGACAGAGGTATCCTAGATTGATATGGTCTGCTCCTACTATTAGGATGCTCTGGGCTTATGCAAAATGATTGTGAGAAGGTATCAAAGAACAGTCAAAAGTGGCAACATTTATCTAGAAAGTTAGTAGGTATCCACAACGGAGTCCCAACCCTTGTACCTAGTACTGACCCTAGAGAAAATGAATAAATCTTGCTAATGAATAGAAGCATCCTCAATGGAGCCTTGACCACAGGTCCAACTAGGTTACTAGGGTTACCAGACAAATTTCAAAAGGAGGACATTTGGCTAAAAAAAAGGCAGATATTTCAACCAAAAGGAGGACAAAAAATAATCAACACAAATACCATTTGTATGATAGCTCTGGGCTTATGCAAAATGATTGTGAGAAGGTATCAAAGAACAGTCAAAACTGGCAACATTTATCTAGAAAGTTAGTAGGTATCCACAATGGAGTCCCAACCCTTGTACCTAGTGTAGTACTGACCCTAGAGAAAATGAATAAATCTTGCTAATTAATAGAAGCATCCTCAACGGAGCCTTGACCATAGGTCCAATTAGGGTTACCAGACAAATTTCAAGAGGAGGACACAGAAAATAATCAACACAAAAACTATTAGTATGATAAGTAACATGAGTCCTGACGTACTCTTCTCAACAAGTCCTGACATCCTCTTCTCAATGGAAAACGGTACATTACTTAATTTAGGTTTTTGAGGCGGAAACTTTAAAAAGGCAGTCATTGTGCTATATTTTAAAAAGGCGGGTGGATGGAGGACAAACATATAAAAGGGAGAACATGTCTGCCGAAAAGCGGACGTCTGGTAAGCCTAGGTCCAACCACAGTAGGTACCATCCCTTCCAGAACATGAAGCCCTTTTTCTGTAATGGTCTATTTTCTAGACTAAGATCAATTCTTTACAATGAATTGTTTCATTTCAGTTCCTTCAACAACAAAGGCACTTTGAATCCTTACTGTCAGTATTTTGCCTTCAACCGAGCAAGTTCAACAAAAGATACATTAGTTAATTTGGGTTTTTGATTTTGAGGCGGAAACTATAAAAAGGCAGACATTGTGCTATATTTTAAAAAGGCAGGTGGATGGAGGACAAACATATAAAAAGGAGGACATGTCTGCAGAAAAGCGGACGTCTGGTAAGCCTAGGTCTAACCATAGTAGGTACCATCCCTTGAAGAACATTGAGCCTTTTTTCTGTGATGGTCCATTTTCTAGACTAAGGTCAATTCTTTACAATGTATTGTTTCATTTCAGTTCCTTCAACAACAAAGGCACTTTGAATCCTTACTGTCAGTATTTTGCCTTCAACCGAGCAAGTTCAACAAAAGTTTAGATGAGCTCATCATGTTCATGGCACAGGTTGCTCAGTGCTATCCGGACAGTCTTTCTTGTTTTGCTCAGCAGCTCATGGATGTTCTGAACACACACAATACAATCCTGGATGCCAATATGAGGATGGTGAGTAATGTTAAAAAATTACAGATCTCATGTCTAAGGTCTTTGATCTTTTAGGAACACATGAGAAAAGAAAAAAGAACTAGGTATTTAATCTGATTTGATGTGAACCATTGATGCTTGGTAGAAATGAAGGTTTCTGAATCACTTTTTTTTTAAGTGTATGAGAAAAGAAAAAGAACTAGGTATTTAATCTGATTTGATGTGAACCATTGATGCTTGGTAGAAATGAAGGTTTCTGAATCACTTTTTTTTTAAGTGGGAACAACTTTTCCACTCCTAGACTACAATATGGCCAAAGGATCATCTGATGTGCTCAATCTGGCTATTCATCCCAATAAACATCACTCAAAAGGTTCAAAACTTTTGGTGGAAGAGATACTTTTTAATTTAATCTCATCCTAACAGAATAAGATCTAGAAGAGTGGTATGTATAATAATCCCAGCAGGATAAGCAAGGGCTCTCTGTCCTATGCATGAGATAAATAATTCTTATCAATCTACTTTTTGTTTCAGACATTTTGCAAAGCCCTCATCTTGCTACGAAATAAAGGACTATTGACTCCCATAGATCTTCTGCCCCTATTCTTTGGATTACTCAGATGTCCTGATAAACCCCTAAGAAAGTTTTTAGAAACCCATATCATCACTGATATTAAAAATATCAATGCCAAACATAAGAATGCTAAATTGAACACGGTAAGATTTAAATCACTTCATATTCATATTTCATCAACTCTCATATTTAGAGTCTTGAGCAGGCATGTCAAACTTCTTTAGCCTATGGCGAATTTAATACTTCAAAAAGTTAGTTATTAAAGTAAACCTGGAAGGTAGCATGTCTACCATGTGAGTGCTAGAATATCAGGTAGGAATCAAACCCATGATGATAATGTTTGTTCTCAGAATAACTGGCTTTCTCCTATCCTGTCTTCCTTCTACCTTTGATTTTGGAATGGTATGACCTCTGTTGTTACTGTCCCCACTATCAAATTCCTTGAAAAAGGAAGATGGAAAGGTAACGTAATTTTATCAATTGCCCATTTTAACCAAATATTTGATTCTTGAGCTTTTTACCTTTACCACAGATAAATTTTACTCATGATTGTTCTATTGTATTTTGCAGACACTTCAGAACTTCATGTACGAAATGCTCAAAGACTCCAATCATCGGGCGGCCAAAATGTCTCTCTCCATCATGGTCCACCTCTACAAGAAGAGGTAGGAATCAAACCCATGATGATAATGTTCTCAGAATAACTGGCTTTCTCCTATCCTGTCTTCCTTCTACCTTTGATTTTGGAATGGTAAGACCTCTGTTGTTACTGCCCCCACTATCAAATTCCTTGAAAAAGGAAGATGGAAAGGTATCATAGTTTTATCAATTGCTCATTTTAACCAAATATTTGATTCTTGAGCTTTTTACCTTTACCACAGATAAATTTTATTCATGATTGTTTGTTCGATTGTATTTTAGACACTTCAGAACTTCATGTACGAAATGCTCAAAGACTCCAATCATCGGGCGGCCAAAATGTCTCTCTCCATCATGGTCCACCTCTACAAGAAGACAGTCTGGCGAGACGCCAAAACAGTCAACGTCATTTCCACCGCTTGCTTTTCCAAGTCGACTAAAGTTATGACGGCTGCTCTCAAGTTTTTCCTCACTGCTGACGAGGCAGAGTTGAAATCGGACGATGATGATTCTGATGATGAAGATACGATCAAGGGAATGAAGTTGGCGAACAAGTACAACAAGAAGACAAAGAAGCGGGCTAACCAGCTGGATAAAGCTAAGAAAGTGAGTGCAGTCTGGAATAGGAAATAAAATTAAATAGAATAAGTAGGGCTTTATTTAGACTGTCAGCTTTCAGGTGTCCCATTATGGTAACAGTTTAATAGAGCACCTCCTTTTTTAAAAAGTTTTATAGAAGGAACAAGGAACTGTAACAACTGAGGTCTAATCATCCCGAAATTGAAGCGAGAAGGAAGACAGGAGATGAGAAAGGCAGCCGTTCTGGGAACAAAACTCATTTGTGTACAATAAAGTTTTCGCTCCGGGCGGGAATCGAACGCGCTACCTAGCGCTTGTAACGCAGTCGCGCTATCTTCCAAGCTGACTAGCTTGGCTGAGCATCTCTTTATTCGTTGGCATAGAAAACGATATAATGAAATAGAGTAGAGGCCCAACCTCGTATTTCCAATACCTACATGTGTTCCATTATTTCAGAACATTCGAAACAAGAAGAATCGCAAGCAGAAGGACAAGACATATCATTTCTCAGCTCTCCAGCTGATTCACGACCCCCAGGGTCTGGCTGAGAAGTTGTTCAATCAGCTAGAGAAGAGACACGAGAGGTTTGAAGTGAAGTTGATGTGTCTGGACGTGATATCTCGACTGATCGGGCTGCATAAGTTGTTCCTGTTTAATTTCTATCCTTATGTGCAGCGATTCTTGCAACCACATCAGAGAGGTAAGTCCTTTTTCTATCCCTTGTCCTTTTTGGAACTCTTAGAGGGGTAGGTTCTCCTCTAGTCCTTGCCCTCAGAGGGGTAAGCCCTTGGTTTTGCTTTAACTGCATCCTAAAAGGGGTAAAGTTTAGACTTGGCTGGCAAACACCAAGGAAAACTTAGTTGTAGAAAAACACATTTTCCACCACATTGGTTTTTAAGAATAAAATTGCGCTAGATCGCGGGTTCAATTCCCGTCCGGGCGGATTTTAAAAATCAGACTGCCTAAAGCATTCACCACTACCTAACCCTTCAACTAATTATGTGCATGTTTTGGTATTGTGCTTGTATTTTCTTTCTGAAAGCTTGTGTACATATTTTCAATTATTTTTTGGTGTGATGTCCTTTTTTGTCTCTCAGCAGTAAACCTAAGCATTTACTCGTAGTTTTAGTCACGCAATTTTATTTTTTTTATTTTTAGTAATTCGCTCACTGCACCTAATGCAAATTTCTTTTTGTGGAACATTGTAATCACAGGAAAGCAGGTAAGTACGAGCTTGTATTATATCTTTTTAACCTAATTGTAAGAACTGCTTTCTATTATTCCCCTGGTGTTTTTGCTTTAAAAAAAATCCTTCATGCTCTCTTTATGGATTTTATTTTTCCCCCTCTCTTAGTAAAAAAATCACAACTTTCAATTTTAATTTTTTCCACTAGTGTTTTTGCTTATTTTACTTGCTTCGGGCTCACTTACTCCTTTGTCTCATATTTGGTACCTTGATTATGAAAAGTTCGTGGAAAAACTAACAAAGAGAAGGTTGATTGTAAATGTATTGATTTTCTGTTCGTGTTTGATTTCAGAGGTGACAAGACTGATGCAGTTTGTAGCACAAGCATCACATGATCTTGTACCACCTGATGTAAGTATGAACACCTGTTGTACTTGGAATTTGTAACACCTGCTGTCTTGAAGGTACCGTCCTATTGGAGCAGACATAGGAAGAAGAGCCCAGATGTTAATTCTGGACGTCCAAAGGGGTATATATTATAATCTTTCTAATACCATGAGATATTTACCATGCCAATCTCACGGATACGGAAAATAAGCTAGTACTTAAAAGTCGATTCGCTAAATGTAACAATTCTGTCTGGTTATGGTGTGTCGTTTTAGTGACAAAAACTTTGGGCAGTCCATAAATAATTATAAAGTTATTTATTTTTAATTTATTTTTTCAAGTCTCCATTTATTAATAAACAACATATCAACAGAACATGGGAAATTTGCATTACATTGTTGATTGTTTCTCTCCCTATCTGTGAAAATATACAATGTAAATTTATTTGGCCATTCCAGGTACTCGAACCCGTGCTCCGCGCTCTGGTGAACAACTTCGTGACCGAGCGTAATTCCTCCGACGCGATGGCCATGGGTCTGAACGCCATCCGCGAGTTATGTTCGCGCTGTCCCCTGGTCATGAATCAGGACCTGTTGCAAGACCTAGTCCAGTACAAGAACTATAGGGAGAAGTCTGTCATGATGGCAGCCCGCGCCCTGTTGCACTTGTATCGGGTGAACTTACCCACACTGCTGCATAGGAGAGACAGGGGGAGACCCACGGAAGCTAGCATTGAACTCAAGGTGGGTACTTGAAGGACAGAAAGAATGTTGTTTTCTCGATTCAATTCAGTGTATGTATTCTAGCCAGGGCTGTATTTAGGAGGGGGGCCCTCACTGTATGGACCCTTGGGCACCCCCTCGACAAAATCCTGGATACTGCCCTGATTCTAGCAGGGTCACTTGCATTGTCAATATGAAGAGAGTAGTCTAGAATCGACACTCTCGATTGTAGCATAACTAAGAGATGTAAAGTTTTTTCTTCGTCACGGAAAATTGATCATAACTCGAGATTAGTTTGGATTATTGCATATCTAGAACATAATTATGTGAAATATTGCTTTTCAACTTTCTAGGTGATGGGTTTCTGGAGATATACATGTATGTATAGCGATCAGTGAGTGAATGAATCTCGCTTTTATGTGTAATACAAATTTTGATTAATAAGTCAAAATTTGCTACTCTTACAGAGTAAAATAATGATAGACATTTAAATTTCTGTTTTCAGGTTCGGCAATACGGTGAGATTGATGCCAAGGAGTATGTACCCGGTGCGGAAGTACTATCTAGTGATAAGGCCAAACCAGATGACCTTGAACCCAACCAAGACGATGACAGTGATAGTGACAGCTGGGTAGATCTCTCTGATAACGATGCTGACCATGTGGAAATCGACAGCGATGAGGATAGTGAGGAAGAAATGGAGGAGGATGATGAGGATGGTTCTAGTGATGAAGAAGAGGATGTGAGTGATGCTGACGATAGCAGAATGACTGACGAGGTTTCGGAACTGGATGACTCCCAGGCTTCGCAAACGGACCTGTCTTCAATGGAAACCGGCGAAAAACCAGCCAAAGACTCCAAGACTGCTCAAGAAACCGGCGAAAAGACTACGCAAACCGGCGAAAAAACTGGGGAAACCTCTGAAAAGCCGGCCAAACCCAAAACCAAGCTGGAGAAGAAGAAAGAGAAGAGCGAGAAAATGAAAGAGGCAGATGTGAATAAGGAGGCGATTGTACAACACCGCAAGGCACTGGCCGAGGAGATATCCTGCACGCGTATCCTGACGGACGAGGACTTTAAGCGCATCGAATCCGCGCAGGCGAAGAAAATGAAGACGGGGTTCAAAGCGTTGCAACTTGGAAAGAAGAGGAAACATAACGCTGCGTTAGAGCAGGAAGAAGCCAAAGGAGAACTTGTCGATCTTGGAGATATAGAGAACATCTACAAGCGGAAGAAACACGATAAAGAGACCCGACTTGAGAGTGTGATGAAAGGACGAGAAGGTCGCGCCAAGTGGGGATACCAGAAGAATCGCGCCAATCCGCACGCGAGTACGACGAACAAGGAGAAGAAGAAGGACAAGAACTTCATGATGGTGAGACACAAGGTGAGAGGGAAGATAAAGAGGAGTTTTAAAGATAAGCAGATTGCGTTGAGGAATCATTTGATCAAGCAAAGGCGGATGAAGTAAGCGAAGATGATGCTGAAAAAGCATGTGATGAATCAAGAATGAAGAATTTCTTCTTACTGCTAACAGTGGGAAAGCAGACAAGAATGATGTAAGATGCTGAGAAGTTATCTGATCAAGCAGAGAAGGCGGAAGTAATGTTGCTATTGCCAATAATCTCTTCCAACTACTAACAGTCGGAAAGCAGACAAGAATGATGTAAGATGCTGAGAAATCACCTAACTAATTTAAGATGTGAATGCACCAAAGCAGTCATGTAGCTAAGAAGAGAAGTTGCTGCTGAGTAAGAAAGCGAAGACGAATGATAGGCCGAGATGATGTAACTACTAACAGTAAATCACCTAACTAATTTAATATGTGAATGCACCAAAGCAGTCATGTAGCTAAGAAGAGAAGTTGCTGCTGAGTAAGAAAGCGAAGACGAATGATAGGCCGAGATGATGCTGAAAAAGCATGCAAAGAAAGAAGTAATAAAAGAAATCTAGTAGCTAATGAAACTAGATTGCAAATATTTCAACGGGTTACTTTCTGGTGTTCCCGTGTTGACCCAGCACCTAAATGGGAAGTATTGTGTCTCTTCTCGCCCATCCTACGTACTGATTACTGCAGAAGAAGTACATGCATTTTGTTAAGTAGGATTTACACGTATAGTACCTATTCATAACAAAATGACGAGTATAGCAGAGACATTCGCATTACCTTGTAGGTATACGTTTTTTACACATAAGGTGTCTTAGAAAATAAAAGCACTTTGGAATATGTCCCAGACATTTTATTTTCACTTTGTTTAGGTAACCTATACTTACCATGATAAAATAAAATAAAGCTCTGTATCGGACAAAGAGGAAAGCTCTGTATCGGAATCCTTCCACAGACAACACAAAGTCTGGTCATCTCAAGCTTTCCCTCGCCGCAGTCCGTGTTCAAAATCTCCTACGACTCCAAACTGAGATCGCTCAAGGTCGCCCCCGGAATGACCTTGACCCTCAAGTTAGAGTTCTGCCCAACGCACTCCTCGGATGTGGGCACTCACCTAGAGCTGAAATCCAACTCGGAGACATTCCACATACCGATAATTGCTTTGGGGCCGCGTCCAGAGTTAGATATACCGGACGGGGTGGTACTGCCCCGGAGCGCGCCCAAGAGAATGACGGGGCAGGTTGTACTTGTGAAAAATATTGGGCGTGTGGAGGCGGCTTTCATGCTGAGCACGAAGAGGTAAGTTACGAAATTTCCTCGTTGATCACTGAAGGTAATCAGTGTTGCGCTAGGTTAGTATAAGGTTGGGTGACCATCTGGACAATCACATGCTTGCTGTCTTTTCCTGCCAACAATCGGACTAGATGTGGTTAATGTGAGAAGGCGGGTAGCTTGTCCCAAATGGAGGGTAACACCGCTGTCACTAATGATCTTAGCAGCTAGGGTAAAACCGCCATCCATGACCTTAACAGTTAGGTATACAGTGATGTAAACCTTTTTTCTCCTCAGACCATTTTCAGTAACTCCAGCCAAAGCCTTCCTGCGACCTGACGAAGTTGTAGAAGTATGGGTGAAATGTATGTCCCTACAAACCGGAAGTTTCGAAACCGATTTGCAAGTCAGGTTTGAGACAGGTACGTTGGTATCCTACTAGAGTCAGAATCTACGTTCATACAATGGGAATAGTGAATACAGTATGTATGTTTCAGGTGGCCACCCCTTCGTAACTGGTTGGAAATTTTTGAATTCTGTAAAAATCTATAGATAAGCAAAGGCCTCTGGCCCTTCCGACGCAACGGTCATATTATTTGTTTTTATTACTACAGACGGATGTTTTTGCAGCTGTCATTAATTTAATCACGAGAATAATAATATAACAATAAACTAACCCGTATCCCCTCAGATCACACTCACGTGCAATCGCCTGCGGCGTTTCTCGTCGCTGCTCAGATTCGAACTCCTGGCCCTCAAATCACAAAGCGCCGCCGTACCCATTCAATACGAGTGTCAACCATCCTACATCACCTGTGATCCCAAGGTCACACTATATGACCTTGCATTCATTCAGCACAAGTACTCGTATGAAATAACACTGAGTCCGGAGTGTACTCAGTCAGCAGCGTTCCAGTATATACCTCACCAGGTATGTTGAATCAGCATGGGGTCTTATTCAAGGTCACAGTATATGACCTTGGGTTCATTCAGCACGAGTTCTCGGGTTCAATTCCCCGCAGCAGCATGACATAATTGTCATGATAAAGTCGGATGAAGATCTCGACTGTTTTTGCAGAATAAAACCAATTTCTGATATTAAGGTCCATTTCATAAGTTGAATTTCTATCGTAAGGTTCGCACTTTTTTGTGATCTTAAAAAGTTCGATTTGTGAGAATAAACAATCTGGATGCCCACACTAATTCAATTGTTATTTTAATTGCTGTTCAATATTGCTATTTTATTTTTTGCCGTTCTTTCTTCAGGAGTCCAATGACAAGATGCAAGTCTGTCTATCTGTTGATAGGGGTGTAGTGTCACCTGGTTCCCCCCAGACAATACAAGTCACCTTTATGGCCAATGAAGTGGGCCCAATCGAGTACCCCTTACGGTAAGGTTGAACCCATCTTCATGCTGCTGGCAGCATTTATTTGTCCTTATTGATATGGCTCACCGTTATATGTAGATATCTATTTGTATTTGTTTGGTTTGTTTGTTTGTTTGTTTTTTTTTTTTTTTTTTTTTTTTTTTTTTTTTTTTTTTAAAAAAAGATTTGTTTGGTTTTTTTTTTGTTTTGTTTTTTTTTTTTTTTTTTTTTTTTTTTTTTTTTTTTTTTTTTTTTTTAAAGATGAGTGTTTCACCACCCTTTTTATTTCGTAGCAATGAAACAACGGCTACATTAGACGCATGTGGCCTGTGTCGTAGCATGCCCATCCCGTAGTATGTCCCTCATCAGATGGGCGATAAGAGACACAATACTTCCGATTTAGGTGCTGAACACCAGAAAATAACCCGTTAAAATATTTGCAATATTTATCTGTCCTTATGTATATTTATTTGTAAAAATCAGTAGATGTTATGATTTTCGGTGCTGACTTTATATTTCATACGCTTGGGAGTTGAGTCAGCAGATCATTACAGTATGTTAGAGGTGACGGTGTGTGGTGTATACGTCTACATAGATTACTAGTGGTTGACCCGTCCTTTGTACGGGATCAGCGTGGCATAAGAGTCATAACTTTGAGATGCTGCCATTTTGAATCGGGATAGAATATGACAAATTCACATAGCCTATGTCAACCTCAGTACTCTTCTCAACAACCACAAAAAAATTCATCAAAATTTGGTCAAGCCGTTTTATAGATTATAATATGCTGATTATATTTCAGATTTCATACGTTGGGAGTTGAGTCAGCAGATCATTACAGTGTGTTAGAGGTGACGGTGTGTGGTGTATACGTCTACATAGATTATAATATGCTGATTACATTTCAGATTTCATACGCTGGGAGTTGAGTCAGCAGATCATTACAGTACGTTAGAGGTGACGGTGTGTGGTGTATACGTCTACATAGATTATGATATGCTGATTATATTTCAGATTTCATACGCTGGGAGTTGAGTCGGCAGATCATTACAGTATGTTAGAGGTGACGGGGTGTGGTCCCCTGGTGTTTACGTCCACAGAGGTGATAGATTGGGGAGACATACCACTGTTGAGAGTTCAAAACCGGACATTGCAGATCCGAAATGAGTCCCTGATACCTGCCCACTTCTATGCTGATTTTGTAAGTTCATTGTTAAAAACAGTCCTTTTTTTATCATTATTAGGTAGTTTGTGTATGTGTATTTGTCCATATCAAAGTGCAATCAACCCGTATGATAATAGGGAATTGTTATCTTCCCCCTGCATCTCCAATTAGTGTTATACAAGCTGCGTCGGTGGTTTAGTGGTCAAAGCGCTCATCTGGTTGTTCGCGCCTTGAAACTCTTGACGTTCGCGCGCTACCTAGCACGCTTGATTTATCAAAAGAAATCTCTATCAAACAATCAATCAATCGATCGACCAATCAATCAGATAATCAATGTCTTTTCTGTCCTCCAGATTAAAAGCTTGCTGTGAGCTGGTGAAAGATAATGAGCTAGTCAGATCCAATGTATTGAGATATCATGAGATTCTAAATCAGGAATGTCACGAGCTTATCTACTCACGATTGTATTCAGATGAGATTTCCACACTGCAGACAGAAGAGCAGAAGTTGTTCAGGTTTTCCCATGAATCTTTTCAAATAGAACCTTTGGTATGTAAATAGGGGATCTGTAACAACGGAGGTCTTATCGATAAGACGGACGAAGTACATGATAGGAGAAAGGCAGCCTTTCCGAGAACGCACCTCATTTGTAAATGTAAATGCAGTTTCTTTGTGTTATTATATCACAACTTTGGTGCTCACTGCAGCATTGTAGGATTCTTCCCAATATCTCAATAATCCCAACGTCCAATGTTTACCTACCGTGCTGGCACCGGTCGCTATGCGCATTTATATGTCATAGCTACTCATTTTCCTCACGAGGCTGAGGGGGCCCCGCAACATCCAGTCACGGAGTCAATCATTTGCTTGATACAAATTTCTTGACCCCGCCGGGAATCGAACCCGGGGCCCCGCAACAGCCAGTCACGGAATCAATCATTTGGATGATACAAATTTCTTGACCCCGCCGGGAATCGAACCCGGGTCCGCTGAGTGGGCCCCACAACAGCCAGTCACGGGATCAATCATTTGCATGATACAAATTTCTTGACCCCGCCGGGAATCGAACCCGGGTCTCCCGCGCGTGCAACGCGAGCACAGGTGACCCCTAACCAGGGAGCTGACCCATCGTCATAATCTGCAGAAGACTACTTAAGCTGGCATTGCTGCAAATGCCTTGATATCCTCTATTGGTAGAGTTCAATATTAGACTGCCCAAAGCCAGTCACCAGATCAGGCTGCCGACACCCTACGCACCTCATTTGTTTAGGATAAAGTTTGTCATGGGCGGTCATTGAATCCGCGACCTAGCGCTTACACGGCAGACGCGGTACCCTCCAACTTAACTAGACTGGCCGAAGAACTTTTGAAATAGAATCTAAGAGGTATAGGTTCGACTCGCAATTGAGGCCATTTTATACTTTGATGAATTAATTGAGAGCTCTTTTCTTTCCCCTTCCACTTTTTTTTATGGCTGTGACTACAGTCCGAGTTCTGGTTCAATAAGGCCTTCGGGGCCCCGGAGGGCCCTTGGGGGTCACGGAGGGCCCTTGGTGGCCCCAGAGAGCCCTTGTTTCTGAGCAAACTCTACAGTTCACCTATCTACTTTGACCTTTCCGTTTCTAGTGCGGCTCTGTTTGGTCTCACAGTGTTGCCAACATCACCGTATCATTTCATCCCGCATCACGTGATGCCTTCAACCAGAAGTACATGCATTTTGTTAAGTAGGATTTACACGTATAGTATCTATTCATAACAAAATGACGAGTATAGCAGAGACATTCGCATTACCTTGTAGATATAGGTTCTTTACACATAAGGTGTTTTAGAAAATAAAAGCACTTTGGAATATGTCCCAGACATTTTATTTTCACTTTGTTTAGGTAACCTATACTTACCATGTAATCAGAAAGTATTGTGTTAGTGTTACTGTAAATAAAAAAAACTTTTGTTACTCTCTTATTCCTCGGTGGTGTAGTGGTCAAGGCGCTCGCCTGGTAAACAGGAGGGCGTGGGTTCAATCCCAGCCGAGGTATGGAATTTTATCCTCAATATAATTTGAGAATTTGACCACATTAATATTAGTAGCCTACTGCTGGAGTAAAGGGACTTTTCAGTCCTATGCGAGCAGTATGAATAAGCACTATTATTATTATTATTATTGTTCTAAAATACACTTCAAATAAAACAAGCTGGGCCCGTCCCTCCGGGAATTTTTAGCCCGTAGTTTATTCGTTTTTTTTTTCAAGAGGTTTGAGAGGAGTAGGTAGCTGTTACAACGGAGGTCCTAATGTCCCCAAACCGAAGAGAAAAGAAGGACAGAATAGGAGAAAGCCAACCGTTTTGTAAACGAACCTTATATGTTTAGGATAAAGTTTGCCCCGGACGGAAATCGAACCCGCAACCCTGACTGTAGGCTGGCACATGGCACAAACATACATTTTGTCAAGGGGCTTTCTCGTATATGCTGCGCTTTAGAGTAGTAGGTGCTACTATTGTTAGATCTTAATTTTTCGCCCGTGCTTATTTCAGCCAACCGCCCGAAAAATTTGTACCACTTTGTTCTCAAGCGTCTGATCAATTTGAAAATTCTAATCCCCTGCTCTTTTATTTGTGAAAACTATTTTAATATCCCCTACATCGGCAGTATGTGACGGATATTCAGTTGGTTTGACTTATCTTCTTCAGTGTAGCAGACTTTTTTTTCAAGTTAGTAGAGATATAAAGTCCATTAATTTCAATATACATCATACAGAATTACAGGGTGGTTGATAATTGGTGAGCCACTCAAATCACTAAGAATTTTAAAATGTAATACAAAACATCGATAGTGTTGAATTTTCCATTCAAATCATCCAGGAAAACAGTAGGTTTGTCAAGAATCTCCAAGTGAAATACAAAACAAAAACCATTGAAAATGTGGGAGGCTCAGGACTCTCAGGAAGACGCGGGCAGTTCCGTTTTGACGGAATCATCCAGTTCTATTTTGACGGAAGACATACCGGTGGCTGAGTACCGGTGTGATGTGATGCGGTTACTGTCTTGGTTTGTTGACGGACAGGATGGCAAGGTAGGTGAAATATACATAGAGTTAACGGTAAACAAAAGTGCTTTGATCTGTGTGGTAGCGGTAGCAGAATTATCCATCCAGGTATCAGATGGGCGATAAAAGAAAGAAAGGGGGGGGGGGGGGATGGGGGTTTCGAGTTGTGGCTTTTCCTTTCCTTTCCCTAAAATCTCAAGTTGATAAATCACCTGGACTGAGGGAATGGATAGAGATGGTCCCAAAGGAGAGCAAACATTGCTACAGAGACAGCAATACCACAGATGAGCAGACGTCCATCCATGAGTCGAAAACATTCAGTGTAATTGTACTTTTTGATAAGGACCTGGGGAAAGAAAAGTAAAATCAATACAAATTTTCTCAAACATTTTCTGTTACAAGTGTAAAAAAAAAAAAAACTGGTTCAAAATAAATTGCAGGTAGGTGAAGTACTATTGAAAATTTATATTAGTATGCATTTCATAATTATTGATCAATAAAGAGGGTACAATTTATTACTTGGTTTAAATAAATAATAAAAAAAAATCATGAATCTTACATCTTTCACTGCATCATCCAATGCATTTTTCACAGCTGAACCATCCCATTTGTTGACGGCTATAATGGGCTTCTCCTGAAACGATAAAATAGGTACTTTATTATGTATATTGCCACAGGCATTTATCTTCTTGACATCCCTCAATAATCACCTATTTTGGTGACAGTACCCACTGATGATGGGATACAATAACTGATACAAGTAGACTGATTATCATGCAACCCCAAACCAGCCTTCTATTTTGAAACTAGTGGGTCTATTGGACCCCATAGTAGCCCCTTTTCTGGGTGAGTTCTACAGTTTACTGATCCAGTAGTAACATGGAATTATTTTTACTGATATCAAGATGTTAGCAATATTGGAAACTCACCTCTGAAGTTTTTTCTGATTTGTTGGACATCTTTGGAGTCTAATGATGTGAGATTCTAACTGGGTTTAGACTTGACTGAATACTTGGTCTGGTACAGAATTGGTCGTTTGTAGTCTTCCTACAATCAGTAATATTTCAGTACCTACGTGTACTTTTTAGGACAAAAAATTTGAAACAGAAAAACCAAATCGATCCTTTTTGCCAAAATCTCACCAACACACCAACTTCTTGAAGTTCTTGAGCCCGTGAGCCGCAAAAAAGAAAAACACGTAAACAAAACATTAGGGACTTTCTAAGCTGCGGAAAAATCAAAGTTTCGTCCAGAAGGAGAAGCTATACCGATTTTTATTTTTCCGAGTAGAGTAATTAGGTCTTTCGTTTGCGCTTTTTTCCTTATCCCGCTATGAAAAGAAATCTTTAAATTTAAAAAAGTAAAAATGTTGGGTACTTAGTACTTACTTACCATATTTCTTTATGGTGTAGGTGGTACCTTGTAAAATCAAGTTAAGTTTGAAATCGAAATAAAATGCGTCACATTTGTCGCGCACGTGCGTCGACCTTTTCAATGACCCGCTTTTTAGGAAGTCCTTTATTTCGGTCGAAAGAGCACGTGATAACGTCGTTGTTGAATTTCAGAAAATCAGGATCCTAATCATCCTATCCTGAGGCTGTGTTTATGAACAGGGCTGAGATGAGCTCGGTCGAGGTGAGATAGGATATTGTTTCTACAGTTTTGCATTGGAGTGGTAACTTAACCAAGGATAACGTGGGATTGTTGGGCTTTTTTTCTGACCCTCTGTCCCGGCGGCAATTTTTAAAATTTATTTTATATTTATTTTTGTTTGCTTTGTAATTCGCTTGTTTGTAATATCTAATTTAAATGAAAAGTATAATATAAACGTGCAAACTAGAGATAAAAAGTAAAAAATGAATTCAGATTGTACGCGTTGCGGAAAAAAAATCAAAATTTCGAATTTCCCGCCAACTTTACAAGTTTACAAGCTCATGAAGGCTCTGTGTTAAGTTACCACATCATTTTCCACTTGCCAAGAACATCTCAGAATGGCCTAACTCAGCCCTGTTCATAACCACGGCCTGAGTATCCTGTCCTTTTTGAGTGCCAACTTGCTGATTGCTAGGGATTTATAATTAAAAAAAATAGATGTGAATCTTTTAAAAAGCATCCTTTCATCATGGTTCGACACAACAACCAGCTCCCCAACAACCTCCCTCAGTTGCACACTAATAATCTTAGCAGCTAGGGTAAAACCGCCATCAATGACCCCAACAGTTAGGTATACAGTGATGTAAACCTTTTTTCTCCTCAGACCATTTTCAGTAACTCCAGCCAAAGCGTTCCTGCGACCTGACGAAGTTGTAGAAGTATGGGTGAAATGTATGTCCCTACAAACCGGGAGTTTCGAAACCGATTTGCAAGTCAGGTTTGAGACAGGTACGTTGGTATTCTACTAGAGTCAGAATCTACGTTCATACAATGGGAATAGTGAATACAGTACCTATCTATGTTTCAGGTGGCCACCCCTTCGTAACTGGTTGGAAATTTTTGAATTCTGTAAAAAGCTATAGATAAGATAAGCAAAGGCCTCTGGCCCTTCCGACGCAACGGTCATATTATTTGTTTTTATTACTACAGACGGATGTTTTTGCAGCTGTCATTCGTTCATTCAGCACGAGTTCTCGGGTTCAATTCCCCGCAGCAGCATGACATAATTGTCATAATTAAGTCGAATGAAGATCTCGACTGTTTTTGCAGAATAAAAGCAATTTGTGATATTAAGGTCCATTTCATATGTTGAATTTCTATCGTAAGGTTCGCACTTTTTAGTGGTCTTAAAAAGTTCGATTTGTGAGAATAAACAATCTGGATGCCCACACTAATTCAATTGTTATTTTCATCGCTGTTCAATATTGCTATTTCATTTTTTGCCGTTCTTTCTTCAGGAGTCCAATGACAAGATGCAAGTCTGTCTATCTGTTGATAGGGGTGTAGTGTCACCTGGTTCCCCGCCTAAGCACTTAACACATTGGCTTTTACTTCTAGGCGAGCTCTTAACAGCCGATATCAAATGCGAGTGTTCCAATTTGAGACTCGAACTCAGTACTTCATGTGTGGACTTTGGTCAAGTGTACATGGGACACCTAAGCACTCAACACATTGGCTTTTACTTCTAGGCGAGCTGTTAACAGCCGATATCAAATGCGAGTGTTCCAATTTGAGACTCGAACTCAGTACTTCATGTGTGGACTTTGGTCAAGTGTACATGGGACTAAACTGTACCCAGACAGTCCAAATAGTGAACAACAGTGACCATCCAGTCCAGTACTGTTGGGTTAAATATGCCGATTTGAATGGAGACTTGGCGGAAATTGAAAAGTAAGAATCAATGGGTTAAATTTTTACTTTCCTTTTATATTTTTTTTTTTCTACTGTATTAGATTGTTGTTTGTGTTTGTTTAGTTTTAGTGTATTTTTTTCTATTGTCATTTTTGTATAAAGGGTTAGTCCCGTAAATAAATAAATAAAACACAATACTTCACATCTAGGTGCTGGGTCAAAAGCTTGAGACCACGGTCTCTCAGACAGTCTGACAGACCTAGCGTTTCTCAAGCGTTTTCCGCCACACACGTTCCGACTAACTGACAGACCCAGGTCTATCATACCGCGGTCTGTCAGACGATTTGAGCGTGGGTGGCATTCTCTTCACTCATTTTGTTCCATTTTTCAGATAAAACCATCTGAGTATCGCTCAGAACTAGGCCTGAGTCTTAAAGAACGGTACGATAGACTTGTGGATCTATCAAAAAGAAAACCTATGCCTCTGAACGAGTACACAACGTCTAGTACATTTTCCGTACTTCCCTCAGCCCTTGTGTTTCAGAATTTTGTACCGGCTCAGACTTACAAAGTGAACGTTCGAATTACCAACTTATTGCACGTGAGTAACGTACCGTGGTTTCTGGTTTTGAAGGCTTGCTTTTTTAAAAAGAAAGAAAACAAAATCCCTCCATAAGAATACCGGCCCCATTCAGGCTGCGAGGTTCATGTTCCTTACATGTACCAGTTTCCGATGGATCACTGAAGTTAAGCAACGTTGTGCGTGATACGTATCCGGATGGGTGACAATGTGAAGGAAGCGGGTAGCTTGTCGCCGAATGGAGGGTAAAACCCTCGTCACTAAAAACGTAAAAAACCCCGTCACGTCACAAAGACCTTAGCAGTTAAACAGTGATGTCAATTCGCTATATTTTTTTTTTTTTTTTTTTTTTTTTTTTTTACATTAGACGCTTGTGGCCTGTGTCGTAGCATGCCCATCCCGTAGTATGCCTCACATCAGATGGGCGAGAAGAGACACAATACTTCCCATTTAGGTGCTGGGTTAACACGAGAACACCAGAAAGTAACCCGTTGAAATATTTGCAATCGAAACGAGTACAAATTTTTGTCGATGGTGGGATTCGAACCCGACCTTCTGCATGCAAGCAAGCGCATTAACACTAGACCAACCGTGTCTGACTTGTAATTCTTCTCCATTTCAGGTTTGAGCCGAAGAAGGGGTTCTTCTGTCAAGTGCTGAAATTGGTTGTTTCGAATAAGTTCTACAGATTATTGAACCACTAGTTCATGTAACCACATGTCTGAGCTTCATTTCACCACTCGTACTCTTCCTCCTCTCCCCAGATCTTCATTACAAACGTAGGTGACATCCCTGGGTATATCCACTTCAGAGAGCAGCGTCTGGTGTTTGGGGGCCAAATCTGTTGTTGCCCTGACTATATTGAACTTACGCCTGGCTCCTACCAAGCGTTCAGTTTACAATACCGGAGTCCTTGTGTTGGGGAGTTTACGGAGGAGATTCGCTTCCATATTGTCGAATCTGAGGAGACTTTGAAGTTCATTTTGAGGTGAGGATTAATTTGAAGGGGTTTGTGGGGGTGAAGTGAGAAGTGCATAGTCCTTTGTTTAACAGGGTCCAAGCATTAGTTCAAGAAAGACACTCTTCATTTTGCACTTCACAAAAGTAATATTACTAAAGAAATAAGAACGTAATATATCAAAAAAAAAAAAGAAACTTTGAGAAATATTGCACAACCCAACCCCCGATTACGAGTGGTATCTCATAGCTACTGGGATAGAACAACATATTTGTGTTTTCTTTGGCGTTTCATTTTCTAATTTTCTTTCATTTTCCTAGTGGTCGAGTCCGCAGTGTTTCACTAGAGTTCTGTTCTCCTCTTATTGACTTCGGGAATGTATCGTTTGGTAAGTACATTCTCGGCAGATATAAACACTATTATATTTACTTAATTCGAGTGTTATGTCCATTTTAGTGATTATTATAAACCAAGCAAAAGATGAGAAAAGGTTAATCCAATTGGTTGTATGCTGCTTTGCTGTGTTGTAGGTCGACCTTATATCGAAGCTGTTCTTTAAGTAAATTTGTTATCCTACCAAACAATGTTACCCTACCTACTTTGTCTTCTGTTAGTTGCAAATATTCCAATGCTATACGCTAAATGAAAATTAATTTTCATGCTTTTTTCCTTCTCCAGGATTCCCGGTATCCCGCACTCTAGAGTTCCACTCAAACTCTCCCGATCCTGTTTCATTCCTAATCCGCGTTGATGGGGATGGGCGGGAGTCTCCCCTCACGTATGAAGATTACCTGAGTGCCCCCTACCAGGAGATGAGTGCTCCCCCGTGCCCTCGAGAATTCCTAGTAGAACCAGAACGAGGTGTGGTGCAGCCTGGATGTTCTGCACGTATTAAGGTAATACAGCTTGACAAATAGTCGAATTTATTGGTACACTACACGTGCCTTCAGGCACACTCCATTTGTAAAGGATATAAGCTTGGACTGAGGATCACTTTATTCGAAGAAATCACTTACTGCTGAAATACACCACCGAGGCATACCCAAGGGGAATAATTTCAATTGGGTCAATCATTATTGGAAGAATTTTTAACTGTATTGAACATTCTCAAATGCTTGTTACAAATGTTGGTCAGGTCCCCGTTCAAAAGGTTGGGGGAAACTATATCAATTTGCTTTGGTTAAGCTCACAATGTGAGTATCCCTCAATTTAATCATGAGAAAAATAATATAACAATAAACTAACCCGTATTCCCTCAGATCACACTCACGTGCAATCGCCTGCGGATGGGTCACATAGTAAAAAATGAACAAGATGCAATTTCTCTTCAAAACTCCCTAAACTCCTTATTCAACTGGTGTCAATCTAACAAAATGGAATTGAAAGGAAGTAGGTAGGTACATGGGGTTAGCTGTAGTACTTTCTACATCATAATGGGAAATGCTTATCATTCGAATTAACCCAAGCGATGTGATGTGTTGTTAACCCAGAAAACACAACTACAGGGTGTCCTGTAACCCAGATAATACAACATACATGGTGCGAACACGAGCGTCATTTTCAGCTTGGAAATAGGACCCCTGTGAGGCCCCAAATTTCCTGATCGGGGTACAAAATTGTAGATCACATCAATGCTACGATATAAAAACAGCGGTGAAACAATATTTTTTACTTTCTATTATTTTTCTTATTTTTTATTATTATTTTTTTTTTTTTTAAAGAAGAAAAAAAAATTCGCCATGTCGTTCCAAAGTTATGGCGAAAGAGACAAGAATGAAACAGATAATTTTTGTTCTTGGAACGGCTGATTTATTTCTCCTAAGTATCCCTCTCTTCCATTTCGGGACGATGAAACCTTCGTTGTTACAGGTCCCTCTCTCAAACCTCGTAAAGAAGAAGAAGAAGAAGAAGAAGAAGAAGAAGAAGAAGAAGAAGAAGAAAGAAAGAAAACTCCCGTTCCTGCAGGATGTGCAGGAACTAAGCTTGATATGCGACGCAATAAAAATCTTTTTCCTAGGATCATTATTACCTACTCGAAATTCCCATTTCTCAAAGTTCTGTTCCAAGTATTTTTATTCTCCGTAATTTTATTCTACCTGACACATTTCTATTCTACATAATTCTATTCTAATCTATTCTAACTTATATTTCTATTCTATTCTCTGAAAACTTCAACTTTGTTCTGCCATCACTTCTGCCGTTTCCAGGAAATAATAAAACAAGCATCTCCCTCTCTTTCTCTTTTTTTTAAAGCTCTCTCTCTCTCTCTTTCTCTTCTCTCTCTCTCTGTCTCTCTCCTCTCCTCTCCTCTCTCTATCTCTCTCTCTCTTCATTTCTTTGTCTTTTTCTTACTCTGTCCCTCTTTTCTCTCTCTCCCTCCCTTCTTTGGATTTCTATGTTTTCTCTCTCTCTCTCTCTCTCTCTCTCTCTCTCTCTCTCTCTCTCTCTCTCTGAATACACCAGTTTCCAATGCACCACTGAAGTGAAGCAACGCTGGGCGTGGTTAGTATCTGGATGGTTGACCTTCTTGGCACTCGCGTGCTGCTGGCTTTTCCCGGCCCTTCTCTGGTTGGGTGAGGTTGATGAGTCGGGTAGCTTTTTGCCGAAGGGAGGGTAAATCCCGTGTCATTAAAATCCTTAGCAATAGATCAGTTGCGCTTACTTGGGTGATGTTTCAAAGTCAAAGAGCAAGGAAAATGAGGAAAATGAGGACCAACGGAATTTTCTTTTTCTTCTACGACTTCTAGATCCCGAGATAAATTGATTAAAAAAATACCGGTATATCTTGAACTCTGACGTCACGGCATGCGCTCCCGTACACGATGACGTCACATCAAATGTCCCTAGCAAAGCTCCCTCGCAGGCAGCACATTAATGTGGTTGTGCCCATACGTTTCTGCGCATTTCTTTCTGCTCCTCCGCCAGCGTGCTTGCATACTGGCGCTACCTAGCGAGGCAACTGCCTGAAGTCTGACGTCACACATCTTTGAAAAATAAAAAAAAAACCATTTTATCCAAAACCATTTTAAAAAACCATTTTAATTCTTAAAAACCATTTTTTAAGAATTTTATCCTCAATTATTTGAGAATTTGACCACATAATAATGGAGCTCTAAGGGTTAGGTGGTAGAGAACGCCTAAGGCGTTAACCTAGCCTAGTGGTTGCCTTCCACTCAAGAGTCTATTATTATTATTATTATTATTTGAATTCTTTCATTATAACGGAAAATTAAATTTGTATTTTTGACCTTTTAAATTTTTATTTTTTGGAGTTTTGACCTCAGATTTGGATTTTTCACAACTTTTTACATAGGAATCGACCATTTATTAATAATTTTTATCCATTTGCAACTGCTCCATTATACAGTGACGTTAAATCCTTTTTTCTTTATTATAATTTTTTTACTTTCTATTTTAATCTCCAAATTGGACGTAAGTCGCCAAAAGTGATTTTTACTTTGGCCTCTCTATTTATTTTCCCCCCAGGAGAAGAAGAATAACCTATGGACCGTATCTCCAGAGCGAGGTATTGTCTCCCCTAACAGCTCCCTGGATTTAACTCTCAGTGTGAACCTAATGAATGCGGGACCCGTCACGAGTGCAATCCATATTCATGTGAAGCATAGTGAGAAGTTGAAAGTTAAGCTGATGGCGAGTGGTATTGGATATAGCATTAGGACGGAGCCCTCTATTATCTAATGAATGCGGGACCCGTCACGAGTGCAATGCATATTCATGTGAAGCATAGTGAGAAGTTGAAAGTTAAGCTGATGGCGAGTGGTATTGGATATAGCATTAGGACGGAGCCCTCTATTATATCCCAGTATGATTTTGGTAAGTATGTAGTGTGAATCTAGTTAGGGACCCATCACAAGTACGATGCGTATTCATCTGAAGTATTGTGAGAAGCTGAAAGTTGAGCTGATGGCGAGTGGTATTGGATATAGCATTAGGACGGAGCCCTGTATTATATCCCAGTATGATTTTGGCAAGTCTGTATATTTACTTCTAGTGTTCCTACACACTACACGATTTTCACCCAAACGGCACAAAGTGTCCTGTAGGCAATGTGTGTAATTTAAATGAGTGTTTCCACTACACACGACACGATTTTTTTTCCGAACGACAAGTGGAAACGGCCTAATGCATACCTACCTTTGTTAAACCGGTCACATTTTCCAGGTTGTGTCTATATCGACTCCCCCACTAGTTTTCCACTCAAAGTGATCAACTACGGATCCAGTGTTTTCGACCTCCTCTGGTCCACTAGACCGGACAGTTCTGGTGCCCTCTATCGCATTAGTGGATGTCCCTGGGATATAAAACCCAACAGATTTCCACTAGGTCCCGGTGAGGAGTGCGTAGTGAGAGTGAGTGCTGTGGGGAGTGCACCTGGAGTGGTGAAGAGTGAGATGTACCTGCTGGGATTTGTCAATGGTAAGTATACATAGATAGGAGTGCATAGCCTGTTCACTCTGTTCAGCCAACAACAGGTACCGCACCCCAAGAAACGCTAGACCAGAATCTAGCAACAAGTGCAAAATTCATTTTTCTATACTATAGTAGCAGCCTGTACAACCTCTTTACTGTTGGCCAGACTCCGAAAGTTTGGAGCGTACGACCCCCCTCGACAAAATCTTCGATACGGCCCTGGTTCTACAGTACATTGAACTACTACTAGTTTACATCAGGGCCGTATTTAAGGGGGCAAGGGGGTCCGCCCCTCCCCCCTCCTCGGTCTTAAATTTTCTCCTTAGTTTTAGACCAGGCTCCGAAAATTCCCCCTCCCCCCTCGACAAAACCCTGACTTACATAATTATCATATTGATAGATTCTGACGTAACTTTGTGAAGATTCATCTTGAAAAGAAGAACACAATAACTTTTACTCTTCACAGTTGGGGGAGGGGTTTTTTTTATTGTTTATTCAAACAGACATGTTTCGCCATTGCTGGCATTATCAGTGTAAACTGTAAAATTTTTTTCTTATGTGCAGTTTTTTACAGTTTACACTGATGATGCCAGCAATGGCGAAACATGTCTGTTTGAATAAACAATAAAAAACCCCTCCCCCAACTGTGAAGAGTAAAAGTTATTGTGTTCTTCTTTACATAATTATCATTTGTTTCTCAGGTGATAAAATCAATCTGCATATCATAGAGAAATCCCAGTGGCGCGTTCAACTACTCAAATCCATTCTCGTGATTAGTCCAGAGCAGTTGATATTCCGGGTGGATCATTTGAGCGCCAATGTTCGCTGTGTGGACGCGGAACACACGGTAGATTTGTACAATCCAACCCGGGACACCCTGTATACGCGAATAGCAGTGCGGTATCCGTTCTATTTGACGGGGAGTGGGGATTGGAGTAGTGGCGATCTTATATGTGGTGAGTTTATTGTTATTATACATGGAGTGCTGGAATACATGGAGCCAATGAGTTGATATATCCATATCCCTGAGAGAACATGGAACGGTGTTCCAAGCAGAGGTATATGTCATTCTGGGAAGCCTACAGAAAAGTTTAGAATTCAATTCAATTTCTTCTCCCTTATAGCATATTCGTCTCCTCTCTTTCAGCACATACGTCAGAAATCAACTCCGAAGTCCCATCACATCCAACCCTATCATCCAGCCACTCCACCTCCTCCTCCTCCTATATGTCCTCCAATTTCACCTCCAGTGAGTCTGTATTTCCTCCTCTCTTACAGCACATTCGTCAGAAAACACCTGCGAAGTCACATCACACCATTTATTTTTAATTTTTACCCGTTTTCAACTGCTCCATTTATGTAGCCTATGTCACTCTAAATACTCTTCAAAACCACAAAAATTTTCAACCAAATAGGTCCGAGCCTTTTTCTCTTGAAAAGGAAAAGACGAAACTCCGAGTCGGAATAATAAGACTTGTAAGTATCCATTGTTAAAAATAGGTAATTTTTTTTTGTTACGGTAGAGTGTGGTTTTTGCCTCCTTTTTTTACACAATAGAAATAATATCATGAGACAAAATATTCCCACTCCTTTCCTATAGAAATTTCGCAACGAAATCAAAAAGTACTCAACAAAACCCGGCGGGCCCAAGTTTCAATCCCTGGCTCAGAAATTCAGACGAGTTCCCCCTCCCACTGCTTCATCCAGCCCTGACCCTACTATCCCTCAGGCCCGGCCTGGTACGGGTTCCAAGGATAAAGTCCCCGGGGATATGAAAGCGGCGGGCTCTTCAACGTCCACAGAAACTGATAGCTTGGCTAGTAAGTATCTTGAAAAAAAAAAAAAATAAGTATGTAGTGTGAATCTAGTTAGGGAACCGTCACGAGTGCAATGTATATTCATGTGAAGCATAGTGAGAAGTTGAAAGTTGAGCTGATGGCGAGTGGTATTGGATATAGCATTAGGACGGAGCCTTGTATTATATCCCAGTATGATTTTGGCAAGTCTTTGAAAAAAAAAAGAGGTTTGACAGAGGGAACTGTAACTGCTATGGTCTTATCGTCCCGAAATCGAAGAGAGAAAGAAGACAGGATAGGAGAAAGCCAGCCGTTCCGAGAACGAACATTATACCATCAGGATAATCGCTAAATGTTATTACCAACTAAGCTAACTAGGCTGGCTTTGGCATACCAACTAAGCTAACTAGGCTGGCTTTGGCAAGTCTGTATATTTACTTCTAGTGTTCCTACACACTACACGATTTTCCCCCAAACGGCACAAAGTGTTCTGTAGGCAATGTGTGTAATTTAAATGAGTGTTTCCACTACACACGACACGATTTTTTTCCGAACGACAAGTGGAAACGGCCTAATGCATACCTACCTTTGTTAAACCGGTCACATTTTCCAGGTTGTGTCTATATCGACTCCCCCACTAGTTTTCCACTCAAAGTGATCAACTACGGATCCAGTGTTTTCGACCTCCTCTGGTCCACTAGACCGGACAGTTCTGGTGCCCTCTATCGCATTAGTGGATGTCCCTGGGATATAAAACCCAACAGATTTCCACTAGGTCCCGGTGAGGAGTGCGTAGTGAGAGTGAGTGCTGTGGGGAGTGCACCTGGAGTGGTGAAGAGTGAGATGTACCTGCTGGGATTTGTCAATGGTAAGTATACATAGATAGGAGTGCATAGCCTGTTCACTCTGTTCAGCCAACAACAGGTACCGCACCCCAAGAAACGCTAGACCAGAATCTAGCAACAAGTGCAAAATTCATTTTTCTATACTATAGTAGCAGCCTGTACAACCTCTTTACTGTTGGCCAGACTCCGAAAGTTTGGAGCGTACGACCCCCCTCGACAAAATCTTCGATACGGCCCTGGTTCTACAGTACATTGAACTACTACTAGCTTACATCAGGGCCGTATTTAAGGGGGCAAGGGGTCTACCCCTCCCCCCCCCTCGGTCTTAAATTTTCTCCTTGGTTTTAGACCAGGCTCCGAAAATTCCCCCTCCCCCTCGACAAAATCCTTGCCCGTCTGTATTTCACCTCCAGTGAGTCTGTATTTCCTCCTCTCTTACAGCACATTCGTCAGAAAACACGTCCGAAGTCATATCCCATCCAATCCCACCATCCAGCTACTCCACCTCCTCTACTGTCTCCTCCAATTTCACCTCCAGTGAGTCTGTACTTCACCTCCAGTGAGTCTGTATTTCACCTCCAGTGAGTCTGTATTTCCTCCTCTCTTACAGCACATTCGTCAGAAAACACGTCCGAAGTCATATCCCATCCAATCCCACCATCCAGCTACTCCACCTCCTCTACTGTCTCCTCCAATTTCACCTCCAGTGAGTCTGTACTTCACCTCCAGTGAGTCTGTATTTCACCTCCAGTGAGTCTGTATTTCCTCCTCTCTTACAGCACATTCGTCAGAAAACACCTCCGAAGTCATATCCCATCCAACCCCATCATCCAGCTACTCCACCTCCTCTACTGTCTCCTCCAATTTCACCTCCAGTGAGTCTGTACTTCACCTCCAGTGAGTCTGTATTTCACCTCCAGTGAGTCTGTATTTCCTCCTCTCTTACAGCACATTCGTCAGAAAACACGTCCGAAGTCATATCCCATCCAATCCCACCATCCAGCTACTCCACCTCCTCTACTGTCTCCTCCAATTTCACCTCCAGTGAGTCTGTACTTCACCTCCAGTGAGTCTGTATTTCACCTCCAGTGAGTCTGTATTTCCTCCTCTCTTACAGCACATTCGTCAGAAAACACGTCCGAAGTCATATCCCATCCAATCCCACCATCCAGCTACTCCACCTCCTCTACTGTCTCCTCCAATTTCACCTCCAGTGAGTCTGTACTTCACCTCCAGTGAGTCTGTATTTCACCTCCAGTGAGTCTGTATTTCCTCCTCTCTTACAGCACATTCGTCAGAAAACACCTCCGAAGTCATATCCCATCCAACCCCATCATCCAGCTACTCCACCTCCTCTACTGTCTCCTCCAATTTCACCTCCAGTGAGTCTGTACTTCACCTCCAGTGAGTCTGTATTTCACCTCCAGTGAGTCTGTATTTCCTCCTCTCTTACAGCACATTCGTCAGAAAACACGTCCGAAGTCATATCCCATCCAATCCCACCATCCAGCTACTCCACCTCCTCTACTGTCTCCTCCAATTTCACCTCCAGTGAGTCTGTACTTCACCTCCAGTGAGTCTGTATTTCACCTCCAGTGAGTCTGTATTTCCTCCTCTCTTACAGCACATTCGTCAGAAAACACGTCCGAAGTCATATCCCATCCAATCCCACCATCCAGCTACTCCACCTCCTCTACTGTCTCCTCCAATTTCACCTCCAGTGAGTCTGTACTTCACCTCCAGTGAGTCTGTATTTCACCTCCAGTGAGTCTGTATTTCCTCCTCTCTTACAGCACATTCGTCAGAAAACACCTCCGAAGTCATATCCCATCCAACCCCATCATCCAGCTACTCCACCTCCTCTACTGTCTCCTCCAATTTCACCTCCAGTGAGTCTGTACTTCACCTCCAGTGAGTCTGTATTTCACCTCCAGTGAGTCTGTATTTCCTCCTCTCTTACAGCACATTCGTCAGAAAACACCTCCGAAGTCACATCACATCCAACCCCATCATCCTGCTACACCTCGTCCTCCTCCTCCTACACCTCCAATTGCACCTCCAGTGAGTCTGTATTTCACCTCCAGTGGGTCTGTATTTCCTCCTCTCTTACAGCACATTCGTCAGAAAACACGTCCGAAGTCATATCCCATCCAATCCCACCATCCAGCTACTCCACCTCCTCTACTGTCTCCTCCAATTTCACCTCCAGTGAGTCTGTACTTCACCTCCAGTGAGTCTGTATTTCACCTCCAGTGAGTCTGTATTTCCTCCTCTCTTACAGCACATTCGTCAGAAAACACCTCCGAAGTCATATCCCATCCAACCCCATCATCCAGCTACTCCACCTCCTCTACTGTCTCCTCCAATTTCACCTCCAGTGAGTCTGTACATCTGGATTGCCATATGAGTATTTCACCATTTTGATGGTTAAGAGACGGGAAAGGTAAGGGAAAACGTCCAGATGGAACATGGGAAGAATAAAAAATTGTTATAAAATAGCTTCTTTTTTTAAGGTTTGATAGAGGGAACTCTAACAAAGAGATCTCATCATATTAAGTGAAGGGTCGCAGTGTACATTAAAAGCTGCGAAGGATGACCATGTTCCTGGTGAAGAGATTGGTCCTGGTGAATATATTGACCATGTTCCTGCCAGGGATATGGCTGATATTTTGGGAGACTCAGGTAATTTGGATAAATATTCAGTTATTATTATTTTCAGTTTTCATTCTTTAACCCAGTCTGAGTGGGAATAATAATAGTGCGTATTTATACTGCTCGCATAGGACTGAAAAGTCCCTTTACTCCAGCAGTAGGCTACTACTATTATTGTGGTCAAATTCTCAAATTATATTGAGGATAAAATTCCATACCTCGGCTGGGATTGAACCCACGCCCTCCTGTTTACCAGGCGAGCGCCTTGACCACTACACCACCGAGGCAGGGAATGGGAAAAGTCAGCAGATGGTCACCCAAACGGATACCAACCATAACGTTGCTTTGTTTAATTCTAGTGATCCGTTGTTAAATGATGTATTCAACTTGCTATTACCGCTAGCTACTAAGTTTATCGATTTTTATCCTCCAAAGGACCAGTCTCCAAAATTTGAACATTTTTTTTTTCTAGTCCTAAAAGCCCATCGTAAATGTGTACCTTGTAGTCTTAAAGACTCAGTGTCCAATATTTTGACAGTTGGGTCTATAAGACTACTGGTGGATTTCACCAACCTTCTTTCCAGCGTCAAACAGCCCGTTAGGTTAACAGCCCTGTTAAGCCAATACAAATTAAATGGAACTTAACTGGCTGTTAGCTTAACAGGAGTTCTAATGACTGAATAAATATTGGTGAAATCCAACATACATATACAAAACCCAAAAAGTCCTTGGGCCTTTAAATTCCCTTCTAGATCATACATTAGAAGACGCAGCTAAACACGGAGACTTAGAAGACCCTCCTAAAGAAGACCATTTCACCGAAGTTCCCCTCTATCAAGCTCTACATAGAGGAAGCAAAAGTGTAGGCAGCACAACGAGCTTTCAACCCCTAGACCTGATATCAGTAAACACCGAATCTTGTAGCAGGTAATGATAATATTAATGATAATGTTTATTGGTTTCTCTATAAAATAATCTTATCAAGTAACCATTTTGCTCCTAATGAATTTTGGAAAAGGGGTACCATGTCAAGTACTAAATAACCTACCATCCTGCCAAATTTCAAGTTTCTACGACATCGGGAAGTGCTTCATAATTTTGATGAGTGAATCCGTGTTAAATCCGCCTCTATCTCATCATACCAAAATCAGGACAGAAGAAAACCAGCCATTCCGAAAACCAACCGTATCTGTTTAGGACAAAGTTCGACCCGGGCCAGAATTGAAACCGCGACCTGTCCAGCCTAGTTAGCTTGCCTGGTAGCGCGTCTGCTTTGTAAGCGCTAGGTCGCGGGTTACATTCCCGCCCGGGGTGGACTATATCCTGAACGGATAATGTTCGTTCTCGGAAAGTCTGGCTTTCATCTATTTTGTGTTTTATTTGCAGAATAAAAGATTCAAGCGTACCGACCCAATTACTAAGGTGACCAATCAGATTGTTTATATTGTTCAGCCGCTGTGTTTCCAGCAGAATAAACATTCCTACCAAATGGAATACTCAGAACTAAACTTGGCTCCTGACATCAGTTCTAATCAGAGAAATGTCATGAACACGGTACGAATTCGAACTTCATTCCACGGGATCATTACACCCATATTTATGAACAAAATGCTGGCTCTTAAGTTCGTGCTAAGCATAGTCTCAAGGCATTTGATTGGTCAATCTTGACTTGAGATTGATCTAAGAACGATCATTCTTGTTCATTAATTAGTTTTGTAAATTATGCATTATTTATCATTCTAGTAGAGCTCAAAGTCTGCTTTCATCTTACATTTTGAGAACCGTAGATACCAGGCGAAAGCCCAGAAGTTGTCCACAACATAAACGCGCTTAGCGGCCGCTGTCAGCAAAGTAGGTAAACATTGTAAAATATTTGGAAAGTCTTAAATGCTGCCGTGATGGTGACAGTAAAAAAGCAATAGAAATATGAGTTCAAACTTTTTGCCGACTGAGGAATTCGAACCCGGGACCTTCTGCATGACAAGCGTTACCTCTCAGGAACGATCGTGCTTTGTTTTCTCTCTCTCTCTCTTTTTTTCATTATTTCCTTTTTTCTCTTACACCTTGAAGTGTTGAAGTGTTAATTTAAGCAAGGGTCTATTGTAATTTATTTTTGAAAATATTGTACCAAATACATGAGACCTTGCTTAGACTGCGGGAGTAAAGGGAGTAAAAATGGCTTGAAATGTTTCGTGTAATACACACACTGGCGTGCTGAGGCCGGAACTTGGCCTGGCCCACTGCCGTGCGCCTAGATACTTAAAATAAGAAGAAAATGAGTCGTCACTTGACTAAAAACATAACTTTATTGGTAGATTTTTGTTCTTGGTGGTATGGTAGGGGGGAATGGTAGATTTTTAGCATTTTGTTCCTTAAGTTCAGTAAGTACTTTTCAGTTTTCAGGAACTAATGTTGTTGTTGTTAGATAGGTATTTTGTAAATTTCATTTTACCCTCCTGCTGACTGCTGAAACCCTCCAAGAGAATTCCATTTTATTTTAGCACGGTAGAAGAAGAATCCCTAGTCAGTGAAGCCATCAGGATCATACCCCTCTCTGAAATGGCGAAGAAAACAGAAATGTGTTGCGTCCTGGAATCGAACGCGCGGTTTCAGTTTGTGGTTCATTTTGATGTGAGCTCGTGTTGTCGTGGCCTGAGCTCGTATGTGCTGCAGGATTGTGTGCAATTCAGATATAAGGGTGTGGAAGCAAAGGTGAGATTTTTTTTATATATATAATAATAATTTGCTTTATTTTTTAATAAGACGGAACATCATCGATTTGGATTCGAGTGTTTCATCGCCGTTTTTTTTTATTTCGCACCATTGAAACATTTGTTAGATTAGAATCGTGTGGTCTGTGTTATAGCATGCCTGTCTTGTAGTATGCCTCTCATCAAATGGGCGACACGAGACACAATACTTTCCATTTAGGTGCTGGGTCAACACGAGAACACCAAAAAGAAGCAAGAAGCTATTTGATATTTTTATGATCGAAAGGCGAGTGCAAATTTTTTGATGATGGTGGTCATCAAAGCCTTGCAAGCAAGTGGACTACAACTAGAGTAGCCGTACCCCTATTAAACTAAAAAGGCTAAAACGGGCTCTAAGTAAAACATTTTTGAGCTTAACCCTTTGGTGGCCGATGTAAACTACAGTTTATATACAGGTTAAAAAAGTTCTTTCTCCTTCCATCAGGACAAAATCCCTCTGGTAGCAGTAGTAAACTATCCCAGTCTGGACTTGAACCCGCGGTCTCTGGACTACCAGGTGGTGTCTCTCTACCAGCATCAAGGCATGCAAGTCATTCTGACCAATAGGTGCCCGTTCCCGGTTGAGTATAGTTTCTCCTGGTCACCCAATGAGTGGTCTGTATCCTATGCCACGTGTGATGATAAGTTTGTCAAGGTACTATTAATGGGCATGCTATTACGGGATGGGCATGCTACGACACAGACCACAAGCGTCCAATGTAGCAGTTGTTTCATCGCTACGAAATAAAAACTATTCTACTTTTCCTCTTTCTTCCCACAGTATTTCAGTTTCACGCCATCCCACGGTACAATAGACCCGTATCAAACCCAGATCATAGAAGCCTGTTTCCATCCCAAATATGGTGTGGATGTGAGTGGCCAAGCTCTCTGTCAGGTGGCAGGGGGTTTAGCCCAGGAGTTGGCTATACAGGCGTCTGCCCATGATGTGTACTATACGGTCAAGCCTGTGGTGATTGACTTGAAGTGTGTGGTAAGAATTACTAGTCTAAACAGTCAGCTCCCATGGTGTAGTGGTCACTGCGCTTGCCTTGCACGCGGGAGTTCGATTCTCGGCGGGGTCAAAAAATTTGCATCATGTAAATGATTGATTCCGTGACTGGCTTTTGCGGGGCTCACTCAGCCTCGTGAGTAGCCCTGTAATATAAATGCGCATAGCGACCGGTGCTAGCATGGTAGGTATTAGGTAAACGTTGGGAGCTGGATTATTGAGATATTTGGAAAAATCCTATTATCCTACAATACTGGCAGTGATCACGAAAATTGTGATATAGTAACACAAAGAAACGGCATTTATTTATTTACTTTCCAAATTGTACAGAAAATTGGCGAAAAGCACACGGGCAAATTCAAGGTGTTCAACAAAGGATCTCGACAGCTCAGTTTGGACCAATCACATCTCTCGTGTGACAAGGTCAACAGGCGAGTTCATCTGACCTTGGAGAAGCCAGTGGTACCTCCTCACTCTAGCACTACCGTGGTGGTTGAGTACTTGCCTCACAGTGTGGGGTTCGTACAGGAGAAGTTTTATTTCATTGTGAGTATTTAGTTGTAGGTGGGTTACTTACATGCCCAAACTTTGGGATTGAAGGTAACCAAAAGTTGATGAAGCATTGAAAAATAAAAATAAATAATATCGCAACAAAAAACTGCTACATTAGACTCATATGGTCCGTGTCACAGCATGCCCATTCCATAGTATGTCCCACATCAGATTGGCGATAAGAGACACAATACTTCTAATTTAGGTGTTGGGTCAACACGAGAACACCAGAAAGTAACCCGTTGAAATGTTTAGAATGGAAATACAAGTGCAAATTTTTATCGATGGCGGGAATCGAACCGGGGAGCTTCTAGATGGAAAGCTTTACCACTGGAAATACCGTACTTCCAACAATCGAATTTAATCAATTGATTGTTGGAGAATAAAACCCAGGTGTTCATGAGCACCTCTTTAAAATAATAGAACATAGATAGAATTGATTAGTTGTATACTTTGATTGAATTAATATTTCTTAATTTTTTCTAGGTATCACATCATCCTCCTTTAGAAATGTTGCTGGTTGCGTTCAGCGTTTTTCCGCAGGTGCTACTTCACACGCGTCGCTCCCCTCATTACATGAGTCTACCTGTGAAACATGAGTATATCGCCTTAAGTCGCTACCTCTACAGTTGTGATAACAGGTAACTACATGAGTCTACCTGTTAAAACATGAGCATATCGCCCTAAGTCGCTACCTCTATGGTTGTGATAACAGGTAACTACATGAGTCTACCTGTTGAAACATGAGTATATCGCCCTAGGTCGCTACCTCTATTCTGCTTGGGATAAACAGGTAACGCATAAGAACCAATAACCAGCTTAGTTAGGTTCGATTGATGCCGGGGGCGAACTTTGTCCTAAACAGATAAGGTTCGTTCTCGGAACGGCTGTTATCCTAAACAGATCAGGTTCGTTCTCGGAACGGCTGGCTTTCTCCTATCCTGTCCTCCTTCTTTTGTCGGTTTCGGGATGATGACACCTCCGTTGTTACAGTTCCCTTTAGCAACTTTTTTTTTTTTTTTTTTTTTTTTTTTTTCAAATCAATAAAAAAAAACCCCCAACAAGACCCAAAAGCTTAAAAAAAAATCTTTGCCAAATTTTATTCTTTTCCAAAATATCTTTATTATTATTATTGTTATTAAACAATTAGATGAAAATTTATTTACAGATGGTAACATAATGTACATAGATATAAGTAAAAAAAAAAAAAATTGATCAAGGGTGGGGTTAATGCCTATGGCATTCTCTACCACCCCACCCTTGCCGAATTTGATCAAACTTGGAGAACCCGAAGGGGAGTTATCACGTAAAAGATAAACATTCTATTCCATATTCCATTCTTTCTCAGGAATCGTTCCTGTACAAATTCTCAGAACTACAAATTCCTCACCAGTGCTTCTCGAGAGTTGACCAGAACAGGGTCCAAGATGACATCCTCCAAGTCGGGTCTGTCCAAGAGAAATCACCTTTTGAAAAATATGGGTAGTGGGAGAAATATGGGCAGTGGAAGAAACATGGGTAGTGGGAGAAATATGGGCAGTGGGAGAAATATGGCGAATGTGTTAGGGAGAAGCAAGAGTCTCAATGATAGATATGGGCTGGATGCGAACTGGGAAATAGTGGAACAAGACGTAAGAATAATGATCCTAGAATTTTTGTTTATAAAAATAAGTAGAACTTTGTTAAAGACACAATGTTCTAGTATGTAGTACTTTGTTAGTAAAAATGTAGAATTATGTTCAATAAATCTAGAATTTTGTTTAGAAAAGCTAGAACTCTGTTTAATAAAGCCAGAGCTCTATTTAATAAAGCTAAAACTTTGTTTAACCAAGCTAGAACTCTGTTTAGTAGGTAAAGCGAGAACTTTGTTTGACAAGGCTAGAACTTTGGTTGATAAAGCTAGATCGCAGTTTAATAAAGCTGGAACTTTGTTTAATAAAGCTAGAGCTCTATTTAATAAAGCTACAACTTTGTTTGACAAAGCTAGAACTCTGTTTGATAAAGTTAGAACTTTTTTGATAAACTACAACGTTGTCTTATAAAGTCAGAAATTTGTTTAGTAAAGCACCGTTTTCATTTGCTTTCAGCCCTTTTAGGTACTTTCTAATTTTGTAAAAAAAAAAAAAAAAAAAAAAAAAAAAAAACCACACTGTGGTGTTGATTGCGTCCGTATGTCTGTGCGTATGTAAAGTGATGGGTATGAGATCACCTATATCTCTACCATGTGCTGCTCCCATTTCTGATCTGCCTTCTCATACCCTGCTCTTACTACTCATTTTTTTTTTCTCTCTTCTTCTTCTTCTGCTTCTTCTTCTTCTTCTTCTTACTTTCATAGTCACCTAGGTACTATTGTTTTATTATTATCATTCCCCTTTTTTTTTTTTAAATTAATCAGGGTGTTTACTTTGTAAAATGTACCCCCCATAATGTATCAAATATATGAGACCTTGGTTAGACTGCGGGGGAAAAGGGACTTTTCAGTCCTATCCCAGCAGGATAAACAAGGTATATTTTACCTGTGAAACATGAGTATATCGCCCTAGGTCGCTACCTCTATTCTGCTTGGGATAAACAGGTAACGCATAAGAACCAATAACCAGCTTAGTTCTCCTAAGTCCTAACCCACAAATAACTCATACATTTCTACAAAGAAAAACCTTTAACCTCTGAAGGATTGATCAAACCTACAAACTAGTGAAAATTTTACTTCTTGTGTTGAACGTTGAACAATTCTGCCAAATTTTGGCAAAATCGGACAAACCGTTTCTGAGTTACGGTGAAACGAACGTTCAGAATTCCAATTGAATTTTTCACCTATTAAAAGACATTTTTTCACGGTTTTGCCGTCAAAATTGGATATTTCCCAACATTTTACTCAGGAATCGAACATCCGTTTATAATTTTTACCCAAATTTGTATGCTGTGTCGATCACTGGTACAAGTACTAGTTCTTGTACTAGTATTCGTCTATTTTACTTTTTCTTGTTTTTCCCCCCACAGAGGTCTTGTGAAGTCCCACTGGAGATTATCGCGGAAGATTTGTGTTGGCGAAAGAGCGCTGGCGAAACGTTTGGTGCTCTCTCAGATGGAGGGAGAATTGAGTCCCGGACAGATAGACTTTGTTAAAGTTACTGTCCACTCTAAAACTCCGGTAAGATTTAAATTTCCATTATTATTTTGTATTTTTATGTGGCAGCTAGCTTTTCACTTTAATCGTCAAAGTTACTGTCCTGTTTAAATCTCCGTTAAAATTTGATTGCCATTATAATTTTTATGTGGCAGCTAGCTTTTCTCTTTAATCGTCAAAGTTACTGTCCTGTTTAAATCTCCGTTAAAATTTGATTGCCATTATAATTTTTATGTGACAGCTAGCTTTTCTCTTTAATCGTCAAAGTTACTGTCCTGTTTAAATCTCCGTTAAAATTTGATTGCCATTATAAAGTTCATGTAGGAGCTTTCTCTTTATCTTTAATCGCCATAGCCGTGTCTTACCCTTAGTAAAAGTGAAGTTGTCATCTCCACTAATTTGTGTATTGCACATTGCATATTCGAATAGTTACACGGCATTCACACAAATGATTTTTTTATGTAAGATTTTAACTACAGCCAGCCTGATTAGCATGCAAGGTAGCGGGCCTACCTTGTAAGCGCGAGATCACGGGTTCGATTCCTGCCAGGGCGAAATTTATCATAAACAGATAAGGTTAGTTCTCGGAACGGCTGGCTTTCTCCTGTCCTTCTCTTTCTCTTGGATTTCGAAACGATAAGATTTCCTTTTGTAACAGTTCCCTCTATTAAACCTGTTTAAAATCATTTTTATTATTATTAAAAAAAAACTTCGTTTCTCAGGTGTCCTACAATCTAGACTACTCTCTCCACATTGACAACATAGGTGATCCTGTCAGAATTCAGATTGTAGTGAATGTAGTGGAGCCTAGTGTAGTAGTGACCAGAAGGAAGCTGGATTTTGGTCTGCGTCATCCTTACACACAAGAGGAAGGACTTACCTGTGAACTACAGAACAGAAATCCGTTCCCTGTGGAGATTCTGTTTCAGTATCCAACGCAGAAGTAAGTCACTTACCTTATTTAAGCAGGTACTTATTATGGCGCAACTTTGATGACTTTTGTAGATACTTATTTAGAGGTAGGGTACTAGGCACTTTTTTTAGGAACTTTGCTATTAAAAAGACCAAAAATATATCATCATTTGTACTTTGTACCCTGATATTCTTGGGGTTTGAGCCCAGCCGAGGTGAGGAATTTTATCCTCAACATTGTTTGAGAATTAATAACTCTAGTACCTACCCTAGTGATGAGATAAAACACTCTTTATTGCTATTCAAGGAGTATAAGTAAGCACTATTATTATTTATTCAGGTCTGACTATCTAGAAGAGCTCAAACTTCTAGACCTCCTATTCTCGTACTACAAGAAAGACGCGCTCCTAATACCCAGTATCTATGATGAGACTAACTTCACACCTGTGCTCAATCATTTCTATCAGCTCATGGAGACTGGAACTAGGGAGTGGTTAACGATGAAGAAATCTGTGAAGACCATGTTCCCAGAGTCTGAGAATGAGAACATATCTATCAGAGGTAAGAAGGGTATCGAACGAATTGAGTTTTAGGTTTTACCAAGACGATTTCGTTTTAGTTTGCTTGTCCCGTGATGGGCCACGGAAAACAGTGGTAACGCGCTTGCTTGCCATGCAGAAGATCCCGAGTTCGAATCCCAGAGTCGACAAAAAAAAAATGTATTTTAATTTCGATTGTAAATATTTGTATGGGTTGCTTTCTGGTGTTCTCGTGTTGACCCAGCACCTAAATGGGAAGTAGGGTGTCTCTTCTCTCCCATCTGATGAGAGTCATACTACGGGATGGTCATGCTACGACACACACCACAGGAGTCTAATGTAGCACTATTATTATTTTATTTTACAGAGTTCCCCGATGTAAAGGAAGAAAAGGAGAAGGAGAAAGGAAAAGAAAAGGAGACGCCCAAAACGAAGAAGTCCAAAAGTGGTCGAATAGGCCGAAATCGGTCCGCCTTGGCAATGAAAGCACCTAGCTCCCTCCTTCTAGTAACGGAGACTCCACCACAGGTGTCTGAAATAATAGTTCGCGAAGAAGATATTCGAGGTAAAAGCCGTATAATATCAGTACAACTCCCCTATAACATGATTGATTGAGTATACTACCCCTATATAATATCACTATAACACTAGGATTAAAGAACCGAGCTCCCTCCTTCTAGTAGCGGAGACACCACCACAGGTGTCTGAAATAATAGTTCGCGAAGAAGATATTCGAGGTGAGACCCCTTAAGATACTCTCTAAACTCCCGAATAGTTTGACCGATTTTGATGACATTTGGCGAACACTTTTTTTTAACGAGATACTTTGTTTTATTTTTATACCAACATCATAACAGTCGACAAGCAACTAAGAAAGGATAATTGAAATACATAATTACAAATATCAATCGAACTGATGCGGACACCTTGAAAGATAGGTGAACACCTAAAGGACATTTTTGCTAATTGTACTTTTGAATGAGTCTTCCCTACGGGAAACCGATCACAGTTTACTGAACCTCTGGTTTGTTTCGTTTCAGAATACATAGCCTACTTAACGGATAACAACTTACTTGAAGATCCCCTGGGCATATATCTGACCTCGCCCCCATCTGAAGTTCCCTGTGATTCCGGCCCTGATGATAAACAGGGCGTGTGCATCATATGCTACTCCGCCCCTGAAATCGGTAAGTTGTCCCAAGTTTTTTTTTTCTTCTTCTTCTTCTTCTTTTTAATTACCTAAAACTCCGAACCACTTTTGCATTTTTTCAACGCACACTCTTTTGCATCCATATCTATGCGATAACGGAAAAGTTTGGCCAAAAAATTTCTACTCTAGACGGGATTCGAACCCAGTACCCCTGTGGGTTGAAAGTCAGTGCTTTGAACAACTCGGCCACAGAAATGGACCTGAATATCTGGTCGAATTTTAATCTCTTGTTATTTCCATTTTTACTATTATTATTATTATTTATGTGGGTTCAATTCATTTTTTCAGACCCCCATGCCATCAATTGCTCTCATACAGGCAACGCTAGAGAGAGCCTGTGTTGCTAAATATCAACTGACCAATCAGAAGCCAGACTTGTTGAGTGACCAACAGGTGTGGCCAGTCAGAGTGGCTCCTTATGTTATAGGTAAGTGCTAGAGAGAGCCTGAGTTGCTAAATATCAACTGACCAATCAGAAGGCAGACTTGTTGAGTGACCAACAGGTGTGGCCAGTCAGAGTGGCTCCTTATGTTATAGGTAAGTCCTGCCTTGGTGGTGTTGTGGTCAAGACCCTCGCCTGGTAAACAGGACGTGGGTTCAATTCCAGCCTTCGTATGGAATTTCCTTACTGCCGAATGGAGATACCGAAAAGTCTCCCCCTCCTCTTTCTCTCTCCCCTTTCTCCCTTCCTCTCTCTCCCTTCCCTCCTTCCTTAATTTTCATTTCCCCCTTTCCAACCTTTCCTATATGTACTTCCTCCCTCCCTATTTTTTCTCCAGACTTCGGTAACATTTCCGTGGGTGAGCAACGTACCCATAGCATTGTGCTGTCCAATGTCACCCACATACCTACCTCTATTGCTCTAAGCAAGGGGAAGCAACGTCATGACTTTTCCTATCTAGGCCTGAGCATGGTTATGCGTGGGGATCGGACTTTGGGAGTAAGCGAAGTGCGACGCCTAGTGGTGAAATTTGCTCCCTCGAAAACTGTGTTCAGGGAGCACGCCCAGTGTGTGAAATATCCTTTGGTGTTGGAGGTAAGTAGGTTTTACCTAGGCTTGGACGCTGGAGGTCTTGGGTTCGATTCCCGACGCGGTCGAAGTTTTTTCAGCTCTGTGCTTGAGTTCCGGGGTGCACTTAGCTTCGTCAGGACAACTGAGTGTCATTGGGTTCGATTCCTGGCGAGTTTAAGGTTTTTTCCGGCTCTGTGCTTGGGTTCCGGAGGCATTCAGCCTCGTGAGGACAATTGAGTAGCTAGGTACTTTAATCGAGTAGCGACCAGTGACGGCACTACCAGAGTAATAAAAAATAAATATAGACATGACAGTAAAGGAGGCTCTTAGTAATGCTGCGATATCCACAAAAATTGTAAAGAGGCTCTCAGCTTTACCACAAATAAATTATTCAGATTTTTTAGTAATTTTGGTTTTAAAAAATAATAATAACAATTTAAAAAAAAAAAAAAATCTCCCCCTACGAACCAAGCACTTTCTCTCTTCCAGATCAAGGAAGGACTTCGGATTAAAATCATAGTGCGAGGAACAGTGTGTGTTCCTTATTTGGCCGTATATCCTTGCATTGTAGACTTTGGTACCATCAGAATCAACTGTGTCCATAGTCAATATATCGCCATTGAAAATCAGTAAGTATCTGTGGGTCAGTGAACTATAGAGCTCGGAAGAGGGCTCCCTACTTAACCCTGTTCCACAAAACACTGTGAGCGCCACAGTAAGTGACCCCCCCCCCATCTACACTGTAAGTGACCCCCCCCCATCTAATCAAAAAGGGTTTCTAACGCCCTAACCCAGTGGTTCTCAAACTGTGCTCCGCGGAGCACACTGGTGCTCTGCGAAGAGCTTTCAGGTGCTCCGCGAAGAGCTTCCAGGTACTCCGCATAGTTTCATTTTTCTTACCGCATTAAAAAAAAAAAAAAAAAAAAAACAAAAAAAAAAAAAAAAAAAAAAAAAAAAAAAAAAATCGCACGAATATGTTTAGTCAAATGGGAAGTATTGGAACAAGCCGTACGCTAACGAACATTTCCGAACCATTCCGAATTATTTTTAAAAATTCCTAAAGGGTTGGGGGGGGGTGCTCCGTAAAGTTTACAGCAGTTGCTTGGTGCTCCGCGGCCAAAAAAAAGTTTGAGAACCACTGCCCTAACCTGTATCCTTTGCCAAATCCTTCTTCATTTCCTCAATAGACCTCTGGAACAACGTCCCGCTCCCCATCCTCAGCTCCCGCTCGTTCCTTCGATGGTGGGCATCGTTTTTTGTTTTTTTTTTTTTCGATGGTAGGCATTGGAAGTCGGTACCTTCTTTGTGGCAAGAAAGCACGGTACTATGGGCCTTTCTCCTTAAATCCTCTTTTGTCCTAGACCGTGTGTGTTGCGATGATAAAGGGTTTCTCTTTTAGGTAAACAAGAGTTGGTGGACTCAACGTTGACTGATCCGAATGAATCGGTGAGAGAACAGATTGATAAGGTGACACATCGGTTTCTGGAGAAGACATCGGAATTTCATCTGGGTAATCAGAAACACAGGATGATGGACTATAAGAAGCTGGTCAATCTGGTTGTGGTAAGTTTTTACCTATTATGTACTATGATTGTTTTGATGGTTAAGAGACGGGAAAGGTATGGGAAAATGTCCAGACGGAACATGGGAAGAATAAAAAATTGTTATAAAATAGCTTCTTTTTTTAAGGTTTGATAGAGGGAACTCTAACAAAGAGATCTCATCATTCGCTCCTAATACCCAGTATCTATGATGAGACTAACTTCACACCTGTGCTCAATCATTTCTATCATATTCCCTCAGGTCTGACTATCTAGAAGAGCTCAAACTTCTAGACCTCCTATTCTCGTACTACA
>NW_007378143.1:0-8124 GCF_000475195.1 Diaphorina citri
TGCTGTCAAGAAGTTGACCTTCATTTTTTGGCCATTTGTCTGTGCATTTACTCTATCAAAAAAAAGTAAAGTAATAAAATTTACCTGCTCATATCATAAAACAAAACATAAAAAACCTGTTCACACATGAGAAGAGAGAGAGACAACTTTTTTAGATAACTAACTGTTCTTCAGTTAGTTATTTGAAGGTTGTTCTTTTTTCTTGATTTGGTTTTTCCTGCTCATATCATAAAACAAAACATAAAAAACCTGTTCATACATGAGAAGAGAGAGAGACAACTTTTTTAGATAACTAACTGTTCTTCAGTTAGTTATTTGAAGGTTGTTCTTTTTTCTTGATTTGGTTGAGAGTGAGAGAGAGAGAACAAGAGATTAAACTTGCGAAAATTACGATATCGATGGTGAAGAACAGATAAAAAACTTGATAAGCAATTATCAAAGAGAGAAATAGAGAGAGAATCATAATTATTGCAAAACAAAAAACCGAACAGATAAATTCGATTGAGAAATGGTCATTTTTGAAGAAAAATTATTCTATTTGATGGAAGTGAAGGAAATACATGGCTAATAATGAAAAGAACATTTCATTTTTTGTTGACTGTTTTGTTTTGCAAAAATTATGATTTCGGTATTTATTTCTTCACAAGGTGAGCGAGCGATGTTTTATTTTATGTTTTCCATCTTTTTTGTACTTTTTGGATGTTTTTGAGTTCCCAAACAAACCTAAAACCGTGCCAAGCAAAATTAAAATGAATAAAAAAATGAATCGGTCAACTTCTTGTCCTTGCACCTTACAGTCCTTGCGTCCTTAGGAGGGAGATAATATTTCAGACTATGATGTGCTACGGGCTAGGGGACTGCGGGCTACTCAGCGAAGTTGATCGGTTTTCATTTTTCTATTTGTTTTCTCTTTTGTTTGGTTTGGTTTGCAGGATAATTCAGCGGGGGAGATGTCAGATAGTCGTGCCTTATTCCCCTGTATGTATTGTGGATTAACTTTTCCACATCAGAGTAAACTCACCCGACACATTCTATCTCATAGCTTGGAATCTCTCAAGTTTAGAGAACACCAGCTTCAGCATTCCTCTCTTATCTCCATGGTAGGACTTGTTGAGCCTCTCATGGAAGGTGGTCATTACATTTCTCAACATCCACAAGTGTCTTTAGAACCTCCGATATTGCCTGAAGTGACAAACATGGAGGTTACGGGAGATTCACCGCAGAATGCACTTTGCAAATTTTGCGGCAAATCTTTCCCGGACGTGAGTGCCCTCATCACCCATCTGCCTGTACACACTGGGGATAGACCTTTCAAGTGTGAATTCTGCGGTAAAGCATTCAAGTTACGACATCATATGAAAGATCACTGCCGTGTGCATACGGGGGAGCGACCATTCAAATGTTCAATATGTGGCAAGACATTCAGTCGATCCACTATTCTGAAGGCACATGAGAAAACTCACTACCCGAAATACACCCGCAAGTTCTTATCCTCCCCCAATAGTCCTGATGATGACAGAGAGAGGAGACCGCCTGATCTCAGCAGCTTCACTTTGCCTTGTGACTTGTCCTCCACCCCTAGTGAACCTCCTCAGATGTATCTACCCCGCTCCCCTACCACCCCCTGACTCCAGTGTTAATACAATCCCTTGTTGTTAACTTCTGTTCTGTAACCTATTACCCTCATTAAGTATCTTGCTAGCACTTATCTTCACTTACCTTAAGCCAGGTAAATCTATTGCAGCTATCAAAACAATAGTATCTAGATGTTTGTAGAGTGTAACCAAGTAGGTATTGAATGTTGAATTTCAAATTTTATGGGAAATTGCAATGGTAGGTCCTTGTAACAGATAATACCTAATCGAGTACCAAACCAGAGGGACTAAGCCGAACCGGAGAAATCTATTTACTCGTGGTATTTAAATATATCTAAATTGATCATTGTTAACGCTTTTTCACACCTCATCGATGCTAGCAAGTTTCCTCCATGAGTGTAATCAGAACTAGAAATTCAATAATAATTAGAGATTTGAATTCAGACAGTTATAATGTAGAAGTTTACTGATTTTTTTTCTACACATCATCATTCGATGTATATTACGCTTTTGAAATACGATATAGTTTTTAACATAACCACAAGAAATTCTTAGGATAATCTTCATATGAAATGTAATAGATAGGTATACTCGTATAATGTACTCAATGTGAAACTCTAGAAATTGTTGTGTTTTCTTTGGGTATAAATTTATACCTATATATAACTACGAGTTCAAGATTTTCATTTGTTACGATACAATAGGTTGGCAAAACCTATGAAAATAGATGGAAAAAATGTTCCCGTCTCTAGTTTTCCAATGTTAGGACTTTTTTAGGTACGTACCGAGTACTTATTTACATACCTAATCTATTGAAATTCCTTTTGAGATTGGAAGTGTATCTAACTTTATCTACAGAAACTTTGGTACCGTTTAATTGTAATGTAGAAATTATAATAATTAGGTATAGCATACATTTTAGCCCCTTTAACAATGTTTACCCAACTGCTACCTATTTTTCATTTTAGAAAAATAAGGAGAGACTAATGATCTATCAAAATGAGTCACCGAATTATAACGAGGTACTTTTTCACAATGAAAAATGGGGGTTAGAATAGCAAAACTGCCTTTTTTCTACCAGTTATGAAATATAACGAAGTTAGAAATAGCTATGTGTTATTCAAACGATTAGTTTTTATTGTAGGTAAGTTTTCAGTTAATTTTCAACATGACAACTTATAAGAGAAGGGAGGGAAGAAGATAGGTATAGTTATCTAACATGATTCTTTAATACCTTATCTATTATTATTGTAAAAATAGTTAAAACGTTTTGCTTTCTTTTGAAAAAAGATTACTGTGATACCTAAATTTTAAAGTTTATAATAATAATTATTATTATTTTAATAGGAAGTAATTTTATATTATTTTTGAATTGAAAGATTATAAGAAGTAAGAATCATTTATGCTGACATTACACTGGTGAAGTTTAGACTGGATAAATCATGGAGCATAGGAACATTATGATTTTACATCCCAACTTTTCCTTTCCAACTTTATATGCGGGGCTCTCTTTTTATTTTCAATAATAACTTCCAGCAATGTTAAAAAAAAAAAAAAAAAAAAAAAAAAAAAAAAAACTTGACAGCAAAAAAGCAAAAAATAAAAATAAAATAAATGGACATGCAAAATCATTTAAACAAAATTATATTAATGGAGTTTTAAAAGAAGGTGGGAACCTTAGATTGATACCATTGGTAGACGTAGATCGTAATACCTAATAATTATCATAATTTTTAATTATTTTTTCCCTTCGTTATTAGTATTGTGGGGTTTATATCATCCAAGATTTTACGTACAAGTCTCATAGCCTTATCCAAAAGCAGCGTCTACAATATGGTCTATCGAGATGGCCTGAAACACGCCACAAACTTACAAAATTTTTTGTTCTTTTTCATTCCACCGAAATTCTTTCATCCTACCTACTTTATATGTATACGGGTTTTAGGCGATTAGATATCGTGCGATTTATTAGTATTGTGTGGTTTATATCATCCAAGATTTTACGTACAAGTCTCATAGCCTTATCCAAAAGCAGCATCTACAATAATATATGGTCTATCGAGATGGCCTGAAACACGCCACAAACTTACAAAAATTTTTGTTCTTTTTCATTCCACCGAAATTCTTTCATCCTACCTACTTTATATGTATACGGGTTTTAGGCGATTAGATATCGTGCGATTTCGGTCGACTATCGTGTAGACGCACCCTAAGGCTCGTCTCACATTGGAAGCGTAGACGCGCGACTTTCAGTAGCACGTAGTAGCCTGGAAAAACAAACCTATGAATAGACGCACCCTAAGGCTCGTCTCACATTGGAAGCGTAGACGCGCGACTTTCAGTAGCACGTAGTAGCCTGGAAAAACAAACCTATGAAAATGATAGAGACCCTCTGTAGACTCTACAATCTACATCATTTTCATAGGTTTGGTTTCGCAGCCGACAACGCGCTACTGAAAGTCATATAATTATCATAGGTTAAGGTAGGTACCTAAATTTTGCTAACATGGATCCATTTCTATAGCTTGGAAAAGAATAACACTATAGTACTTTTCCGTGAGTGCTACAGCTATAGCAAAAGTGCTTCTGATATTCTACTTTTTGGATCAATTACCTAGGGATGTAGGTAATGAACTAAATTTGCAGTAGGCATCGCTTGAAATAAAATGCTAGATAGGTAGGTAATGATCATTATTTTCAGACTTGTTAAAGAAATCCCAACTAAAAGAGAAAATTCGACGAATAGATGGGGTCTCGAAAAACTTTTTCGCTTAGATACCTAAATATATTAGGTAATCACTTAGTTCGAAAAAAGAAAGATTAATAATTTTAACTACAATAAGTTTTGGAGGAAGAAAAATGAAAAGGAAACAGATTATGGTAAGTTTTGAATTTCCATTAATGATCATTATTTTCAGACTTGTTAAAGAAATCCCAACTAAAAGAGAAAATTCGACGAATAGATGGGGTCTCGAAAAACTTTTTCGTAATCTTTGGTCAACCAAGGAAGTGGAGATTAAAGATAGGGTGTAGGAAAGTTAGGAAATAAATTATTTTATTAAACGCAAAATTTATGAAGAACAAAGAGGAATTACTAAAAAGGGCTGAGAAGGAAGAGGGTAAGGAATGAATCCGTTCAGTGCTAAAGGAAGGAGAGGAGAAAAACGAAAAAGAAGAGAAATTTCTTGTGTGAGGTAAAATTTAATAAGTTGCACATTGCATACACACTTAGTTTCCAGGCATTCATACAAACTGGAATATTCCATACTTTTATGCTGGTGCCATTGTCACGAAATACTGAAAGTCGCACGTCTATGCGTTGAGTGTAAGACCAGCCTAATAGGTAAGAAGACAAGAGTGATAGTCTGTGATAGTCACCTAAATCATAGTGATCAATACTGTACGATTTCTTTCAAATTTCCACAATTCGAGTTCAACATTATTCAGCAATAATTTTCCTCACCACCAACAATATTTTTTAAAAGAGAAGAAAAAGAAAAGTAAAAAGAAGAAGAAGAAATTTCTAAACCACGCCCATCTTAAAACTTGAAGGTCAAAGAACAGCTGTTTTACTGGCATGTACGTGACGTCACAAAATTTCTCCTAAGGCCTATACTTTCAATTCAAAATGGCCGCTCCTGAGTACAAAATTTATGTAGTGTCATCAGCACCAAACAGCTGTTTACAGAGTTTACAATAAAATTGAAAATCAAGATACAAGAAGTGTAGAAATAAACCAATATCTCACGATCGATTTTTTTTTTTTTTTTTTTTTTTTTTTTAAAAAAAAACTTACAAAAGAAGGAAGGAGAGGAGAAAAACGAAAAAGAAGAGAAATTTCTTGTGTGAGGTAAAATTTAATGAGTTGCACATTGCATACACACTTAGTTTCCAGGCATTCATACAAACTGGAATATTCCATACTTTTATGCTGGTGCCATTGTCACGAAATCGAAATACATAATTATGTACCTACCTGATTATAATATTATTTTATCATGCTGTGAAATTGTTATAAATCAATTGAATTTCCTTAAGAGGTTAAGGTTAAGACCATCGGTGTTGAGCAACATCGGGCTTGGTGAGTTTCTGAACAAGAATTTTTAATCGATTTTTTTTTTTTTTTTTTACAGTTAGAACAATAATATGTCACAACTAGGTAGGTACTACGGAATTTTTACCGTAGGTAATAAACCAGATCAATTTTCGCAGTCCTGTAAATACTGTATTCTTGTTTTTTTACTTTCAATTTTTTATACGCGTCACGCTATTTCTAAATAACGAAACGAACCACGCATTTTATACTTTCAGATATCCAGGTCGTCTATCAGCCTAGGCCATTTTCTTTTCTCTTTGCCTTGATAAAATATTCAACTGTACTTAGACGGTAAAAAAAAATGCCTTCAAGTCGCCGCCATGTAACTTTGTTTTTCAGCCAGACAGGCGATTCCTTTTTGTACCTACTATGTAGGTATGTACTATGTACTTATATGTGCTATTGCTGTACATTGATTCCCTGTGCATAATTGTAGGTACTATACAACACACATACCTATAAAGGCAGGTTTTCATAAAATATTAAAATTTTCAAAAGGTAAGACTTCGTATTGACGTAGACTCATAGACGATAGAAGTTCTGAATTGAAAAATAATAAAATTTGAAAATCTCAACTGTATATTTAGTAGGTGCCTCAAAAAGTGTGCATTATTATTTCACCAGACCATTTTTGGGAGGAGGGGTTCAAATCAGGAGAAAAATCTAAAACTACTTAAGAGGAATAACTTGATTTTTTTTTTTTTTTTTTTTTTTTTTTTTTAAAATTTGGGGAAATAAACCAAACAAATAACATTTACAATACAAATATGTACCTACACCAATGTAAACAACAAAGATAGTAGTGCGCAGTCACTTGCAAACTTGCAATGCGTTGGAAATCTCTTCCGTAACAGCGCGTAGCGTTGGAAAGCTTTCGCCTCAGTCTAGTGTGCATCGGTAAGGCGGGCTAGGAGCGAGACAATGGCATGACGTCACACAGTGCAAGCTAATGCATTGCAAGGCTGCAGGGGGAGGAAGGATGCAAGAGGGCAGGGGATAGGACACGCGGATCAATAGTGTACTAAATGTATAACACGGCGAAATGTTGCGTTGCTGTGTCCTAGATAGAGAAAACTTCGTCGAGTTTTCGTCTGGTGATATTTTGTGTGTTGATGTGTCTGGTGCAAATGCTAAGGGAAGTGTCGGTTGTGTTTATGGTGAGGAAATTTACATCCTGCAGAGTGGGTTCCATTCGTCTTACCCAGGATGAAATGTGTGGAGCGGGAGTTTCATGTTGCCAAACTTGTGACAATAGTTTTCCATTGTTCAGATGTATAAGGATAAAGTTATTTGAAATGTGCAATTTTGATGTAGACTGACAGTTGGATTCCATTAATGTCGGATAAGACAATAGAAAATGTAGATAATTACAGATCTGCGAACCTTTCTGAAAAGTTAATCTGTTGGTTAACTTTAGAATGAAGTGAATAAAGAAGCCATAAAATGTTCCATGAATAAAGAAGCCCTGACGGTAAGATCAAAATCAGAGAAAACTTTCAATCCTAGACCCCGGTGTATAATAAGTTCTATATACCTATGTATAGGATTTGACTATAAGATTTTAGTCTTCAAAAACTACGATATCGCCCTTATTCAACTTCTCAAAAACACCACATCAATAAAATCGATCGCTTGAGAATGTCAGGAAAAACAATAAAAAACCACAGAGAAAGAAGAATAAAATGAATTCAAAGAAGAAGATATGAGAAAAAGAACTAAGATCGATTTCAGACAGGTCAAGGGGTAAGATAATGGGGCAGGTTACTTACCGGATCATGAACATGCCGGTAGTCAGAGGAACTTTCACCCGTGGTACTCTTGTCATCACCCCTGCTGTCCCAGTCCACCTCCTTCTTCAGTGACTGGAAATATACAAAGGCGAAAATGAGGTTAAAAACCAAACAAACCCATCAAGCCAACTAGGGCACTGCCGTCGGTGTCGGCAGTTTCCATTTTCCCAACGAATCACAAATGTTAAACAACGTCGTGCGTGGTTAGTATTTAGACAATGTCTGTCCTGACAATGTCTCAGCCTCATGAGGGCACCTAAGGAGCTGGATTGAATTCTAGTCAAGGGGAGGGGCTCAAGAAAAGTCAAAAGGTTGAAAAGGATAAAAATCAAAAATATGGAAAGAATATAACAGAATACGAAACAAAGGCATATGAATAAGGAAAACCGCAGAGAAAAATACCTTACTGTCAGTCAGTTACAAGTACCTACCTACTATCATAAAAGCAATGAGGCAAATTGAGAGAAAGAGATAGAGAAGAAGAGCGGAGTGATAAGAGACGTGTCACATAAAAAGAATAAATACCCAATTACAAGATAAGAAAAATGGCACACACAGTGCCTATTTGGCGGCATTTCGGCCGCTTTTTGGCGGTTTTCGGTGTAATTCAATAATATCTCGGGAACGGTATGAGCTAGAGACT